>NC_081409.1:234759822-235061965 GCF_030272615.1 Cryptomeria japonica
GCAAACCATCTTCCTTGTCTTCACGAGAGGATGTGTGGGTCCACATGAGGCTTGGATGGGCCGGAAGTTCGGATTAGGTTGCCAGGGTTACCAGTGTATGGGCCGGGACCTATGAAGACTTGCCATGGTATCCATACCAGGTGGTGTGATGACACTTGTCCCTACGTCCGCTAGTGTGTTGTCGTTTTGTCCTGTTTGAGTACCCTTGTGAGTCGTCCTTTGTCTCTGCCCTTGTGAGAGTCGGTTCCATGTTAGACCTTGGGTGGTGATGGCTCAGTTTATGGATGCTCTTCTGGACTTCTTGTTTTAGCTTTGTTTATGTTCAGCTGGATCCTGTTCCTTGTAAGGATCGTTTATGTATTAATTGACCGATGCGGTCGTTTGTTTATTGTTATGTATCGCCTTGATGGCTGGATTGTATAGTGTAACCTCTTGTACTCTTAACCTTATTATTTATCCGAGGGGGTCTTGCAGTTGAGCAGACCCAGAGATGTAGCCCTTTAGGGGTGAACTCCGAGATCATTATGGTGTCATGTGATGTATTCTCTTATGGTTCCTTTATTCAGCTTTATCATGTATGATTAATTTATGTTAGAATGGTTAAGTGGATAATGGAATTAACTCTAAATGCTTATATTCAGTTCTATCTTGAATGCCATGTGGATCGAATGCATAATTGGTTGAGATGCGATTTATCGTAACGCATGTGTGAAATCATCTTTTGAAATGCAATGAACTAGATTATGTATGAATGTAGCTTAGAGTAATGAATTATACTCAGTTGTTGTTAAGGAATTTAAATATGCTTGGAAAGACCTCTTATGTTTATGGTGAAATTCCTAGTGTATTAGAACGTTAAATGTATGGTTTGTAATTCTAAATGAAAAGATTGAATGAAGTTTATGAATGGATCTTAAATGATGAATCTTGCTTGTGATTTATATTTCCGTCCTTTGAAGGAAGTTTATCCTGTTTATGAAATTATCTCATTATTAAGATATTCAGCGTAATGAATTGATTGTGTGAGTTAAATGAATTGTGGAATTTAAGTAATCTCGTTGGGAAACTCTTTAGGAGATTGTCGTTAATGTCTTCCGCTATGTTATCTGAATCTTTGTTACCGAGTTGCATCTTATGTGTCGTAACCTTTAAAAAAAATAAAAAATTGCACTCTATTCTTGTTATTTTGGCTTATCCCTTCGGGGTTTCCTGGCGGGGCATTACAGATTATGGTTCCACAAGTGTAGTTTATTCAAGAAAGCAATTGAAAAGAAAAAGTAGTTAGGTTTTCATAACTAATTCTCCAATATTCATAAAATCAAATGGAAAATTTAAATTTAATTATTTAATGATTGATATTTTATGTTTGATTAAATAAAATACATATAGTTTAGTTTTATGAAAATAGATTAATCAATTTTGTTTCAAAAATTTTAAAAACTTAAAAAAAAACAAAAAAAAACTATAAACTATAATGCCACGCATAAGATAGTTAGTCTTATTAAAAAAAATTGGTCGTGACAAAATGTTTTGTCTACTCACAACAAAGATAAAATGGTTTTTATTGACATATCTCTAATAAATATTTACTTTTCATAATCAAATACTACTAAAGTTAGAAAATATTTTTTTTGCTTGATTTTGATTGGTTGCTATTAAAAAGTTTATTTGCTTGTTAGGTATGTTTAAAAATGTAGTCTTGAACTAATAACGAGTTAGTAGAAATTGATTGCAATCGATTGTAATGGTACTAGCCTAACGACAAGTACTAATAAAATGTATGGTAGGAAGAAAGTGTCTCAAGGGCTGAAATGAAAAATGGGTTTAAGAGATTTAAAACATTATGTAATTTAAATAATATATTAATAGAGAAAGAGATTAAATTAGAAATTTAAAATTATTATAGATGGATTTCTCATATATTATTTATCAGTTATTTTATGTAAATGTAAATATATTTTAAAATAATTATTTGAATTTAATAAATTTTCTAACATTTCAAGATTATGTTTTGTGTATATACTATTATAGATATTTAAATACATGTATCTTAAATATTCAAATAAATACTCAATACATCCTAATCTCATGCATCATGATTATCCTTAAGATCATAAACATAAAAGAAATCCATAGTTTTGGTAGGAGTGAGGTGGAACTTGACACTTGGAAGACTTGTCCACATCATCCTATGCTAGAGGCTTGGTGTACTATACAAGGATCTGAATCAATGATCTAATGGACTTTAAGGTCTCCACCTCAACACCCTCCTTCACTAGAGAAGGGATAGTGACATGCTTAGTCTCTGGTCTAGCTAGGGGTATTGGTCCTCCACTCTATCCCATGTGGAGCCCTTACCTGTACCTTAGGGCCGGGATTTTAATCAATTTTATTTTCCAGGTTTTCATACTACTCGCCTCTGTCGAAATGGGAGTTTTGGAATAGGGTATCGGTATGCATCAAAGCGGCTGGAAATACTTTGGTAGACATGTATGCAAAATGTGGAAACATAGACCCGGTGAATGGACTGTTTGACGAGACGCCTCAAAGAAATGTGGTATCATCGAAGCTATGATTCTAGGATATGCACAAAATGCATTTGTTGAATAGGATTCTAAAAATCTCAACCAAATGCAATTGGCGGGCGTAAACCCAGACTCCACAACCTTTGCCAGTATCATCCCAGCCCGTGTGAAAATGGGAGCTTTAGAACAGGGTATGGACATCCATCACTGAATAAATGAAAGAGGAACTCTATCATATGTTGTAGCTGCAACTCCCCTAGCAGTCATGTATATAAAATGTGTTAGCTTCGACAAGGCACGTGAACTGTTTGACAAAATGCCTCAAAGAAATATGTCTTCATGGAATGTCCTAATTGCAGGATAATAACAAAATGGGCTTAATATGTCATCTTAGGTTCATGGAGCGCCAAAACAAGATTTGAAAATATTAAATATCTAAATTTTTTATTCAATATCATCAATCCAGATTTATGATCGATTGAAATTCCAAAGTTCTATCATGCTTTATGATTGGTTTTTAAAAAAATATATAAAATTAGTTGTCATCGTAACATGTTTATGCGATCTAACTATTTGGAAATCAAAAGAATCACAATACAATGTTTAGGATCTTAAGGATAAGATAGATTTCACTTATAACATAAGATATATTAGTTTATTCATATAGTGAGGGGTTTGAGGATAACGACCACTCAAAATGTCTATTCAAGATCCCAAACTTGGTTTACTCAAATGTTTATTGGTATTAATGTATTCAAAATAGATTCAACCAAAAAAAATTTCTAAAATAGATTCAGCCAGAACATTTTCTTGCTCATAAATAAAAATTTAGATGGACCTTTCAATATACATAAAAAAGTTGGACAAATATTTTTTATGATTATGTTTTCATATACAAAGAGCAAGCATGCTTCTCATCTTCATTTTCTTCTTTAGAACCACCGTCATTTTCTATTTCAATATTTATCACCTTCCTCATCATCATCTTCAAATTCTCTCCTCGTGAAAAGTCATTTGTTTGTATGAGTTCTTTGAAATTTTAATTTCTAAATTGACTAAATCTAGATATAAGATTTGAATATTTTATTGCATGTGATTTTCTTGACCATGACTACCTATGACTCTGACTTGAATTGCATCTTCATCTTGCTCACACCCTCTTTTCATTTTTGATATAGATGACAACTTTTAAATGCCTAGAAAATTTCCTTGACTATAACCCATTATGATACTAACTGCCATTGCATCTTCATATTTTTCACCTTCATTGTACAACATCTCACCACCTCCACCCACCATCCCCAATCAAGCTCTCTTTTTAGATGAAGATTCAACTTTAATCATGTTTATAATTTTTCTTGCAACTTGGTTGCTTATGCACCAATTTAGGATATTATTTTTAGATATTTTTAATCATTTTTAGATTTAAGAAAGTATTTTACTTTTATATGTAGTACATCAGTTGTATTCTTATATTACCTTCTTTCTTTTGTGTGCTTGTTATCTTATCACATTTGTTATAAAGTTTGATTGCTAGTGTAAAAAAAGAAGTCAATGGTCTTGTCACATCCTACATTAGGCACCTTTAACTTGGGCATTATGTGGACAAAATATTAATTAAAATAAAATAATAAAAATAAATGAATGTACAAGAAAGGGAGAGAAAATTTGGGTGATCTCCTATAATTCACATTAACTAGTGATGTCACAAGAGGGGGTTGTCATGTCATTAATAAGACATGACATCCTTCCCCTTAGCTATCTAGTATGTATTCTTCAATTGTATTAAAAAATAATGTGTGATATTCACATAACAAGTAAGGAGATATGCATAGACAAGTGTGGAAGAAGGCAAGTGGGAGGAGCAAACATGAACAATGGTTGGAACCTAAAAAAGGGTGGGGGGTATAGAAACTACCTTGGTAGGTAGGATATTCTCAAAACTAGATTAATTAAAAATGGTTTATGATCTTTTGAGAAAAATTAATTGGCTGAAGTAAAGGTACACTCCACAATCTTTGATGACATCCATCAATATTTTGTCTAAAGGAAAGCTTACAAACAAGCTATGGATATACTTCAAGATTAAAGGATAGACAAATTTCATTAGATGTAGGAAGAAACTTAAAGAGGAAAGAATGAAAACATTGGGCAAAGAATGGGCCATGAGAAGTTTGCAATCTTTTTTGGGAGAAATGTATTTAGTGGCAAAGGAGATGATGATGATGATCTTCATGTCTAGGGATAGCTACAAAATCATGAAATTGTGAAGTGGTTTGAGAGGAGGAAACAAAAAAATTGAGGCAAAATGAGAGGTGATAATATCAATGCCTAAATTAGAGTATCTTCAACATTGTTCCAAGAGCTAAGTATTAGCATCTTTCACATAGTTTTGGTCTTTGAATATCCACTCTTGTAGCTATCAACCTTATGATTTTCTAGATTTATAGGGGAGACTATGGTAACAATAGTGAATGATAATAAAGTAAGTTTTCTACTTTCACTTCCCTACGACTTGTCAAATGCTAAGGTTTACCTATTCATTTTCGATTGTAAAATAATGTGCAAAATTTATCCTTTCATATTACTAAGAACAAACTTATTTCAGTGCTACCTTCCTCAATTGAGTTAGTGGGTTTAGCTTGTGAGTATTGATAATATATTTTATTTGATAATCATCTTAGTGTTTCTTTTCTTTTTTTATTCTCAAATTATTCTTCATTAAAAGTAATTTTAACTTATGGCATGTATCTTATCATTAGAATTAGCCACTAAGAAAGTCAATAGGCATATTTTATTTCCTTTTGTCTTTGATTCTAATAGTGATAATTGAAAGTTATATTCATGTCCTCATATGGGGTGTTGGATGTTGAACAATAGAAACTTTTTCTCCACCCCTACATAGCTATAAAATATGTAGAATGGTTTGATAGGGATGGATGCATAGTGTCTCTCACTCATATAGTAAATTTGAAATATATTCATTGGTTTTGTGCCTCCACAACTCATGCCTTGTTTTATCTCTTGAGAAAATAGAGACCCCCTTTTATCTTTTAGCTTGGCCTTATTTTTTTTTGTCTTTTGTTTTCTTTTCCATCCTCCTCTTTTTTTTTCTTTTCCTTGTTGTCTTTTTCTTCTTTCCTTGATTTTTCCCTCTTTTGTCCCCTTTCTATTTCCTTTTTGTTCTTTTCCTACCCTTGTTTTGCACTTGCAAGGATCGCGGATCAGGGATTCCCCTTCTAATTTGAGGAATCAATCTTAATCCTTGACCCTCAACCCAGGGTTGGTGCAAGTGTTGGAAACCTAAATAATTCTCTATTGCATTGTCATTGATGTCAAACTTGTCTGGTGTTTTTTATAATCAATTGATGTAGTTGATCAATTTCACAGATGTTGAATATGGTCTACCAATCTAGTGATTGACCAGTTTTAGATCCAGATGATGTGCTTTAGTTGTTGGTATAATGATGTTCAGTTGATGATTTGATAAGTTGTTTGATGTTTAGTTGATGATTTGATGAGTTGTCTGATGTTTAGTTGATGATTTTTTTGGTGATCGGTTAATGTGTTTTTTTAATTCTTTAGTTGTTGATCATTTATCTAGTGGCTTAGTTGATGATCTATCATGTACACTACATGGTTCAAAATAATTAGTGTAGATGTTGTTGTTTATGTTTACATGTTGATGCTTTATCTAATGGTGTTGTTCGCTTTCCTAACATCTATAGCTGTGGATGTTTCAGTATGGAAAAGAGAACTGATATGTTATATGATAGTTATGTTGAGTAATCTTTAATATGCAAGAAAGAGTATTTATGTCCAATGTGTAGAAAAATGGAACCTTTTCTGGTTTACCCTATAATCAGTTTGTGTAAGTATGCAACAAATATTTAGTTATGATAGGGATGTATGGAAACTTGGAGATGTTGGTTGTTGATGCATTGTGTTGTCATAGATATTAGTCTTACATGTCATTCCTAGTTGTTGTATGTTTTTTATTGTGAGCATTTAGTAATGTATATGATTCGGGACTAGATGTTCAGATGTTATCATGTTTCCTAGTACTGATGTTATGCATACATAAGCTAGTTTCAAGAGATTACAACACAAGAAGTTTCAAAATGCAGGAAATAATGTTTAGTGTTGCAGTGGAAGAATGTTTTGCATCCTTTCAGATTATGAAGATCGTGATGTGTAGATTTGGATATAATGTTTATGTAGTATGAATGATGTACTATTAGGTGTGTAGGTCCTCTGATTTCTCAAATGATGAAGCTAGTTGTTGTTGTTTTTTTATAGTAATGTTGTCTATCAGCCTATTCCAAAAATTACCTGGTGGCTTTTGGATATGAGGACTCAAGGGTTGGGGTTTGGAGGACGTATTCTTTTGGTTTGTGCAGTATTCTATTATATCTTTCAAGTGTTGGTTTTGATCCACACGTTAGTTATATTTGTATGTGCTTGACATGCTCTATTTTGTTGACCCTTAGATGTTCTAGTTGATCCGTCTTGTTTGGATTATACTCTTTTGGTCCAGATATGCTATGGAGGATGAGTAAGATTATTGATATGGATCTCACCATAGCGTGTGGTGATCCACACTTAGTAATTTGCATTGGAAGATGTTTTTGGATTGACTGATTGGTGTGTTTCATTATCTTTCTACATGTTTATTTTGGTGTCGATCTTGGATATTGTTGTAGCATGTGTGCTTCATTGATATCTACTTGAATGAATTTATTATGATATGTTTGGGTCCCCTTTATATCTTGGAGAAGATTGAAGTGATTGTTTTAGGTCCAAATGGTGTATCTTTTGTAATATTTCTTATTCTATATTGGTCGACCTAATTGAGGGTTTTGATGAAAAAAAAAATATATAAGAATGTATGGTTGTAAGTATTGAGAAACAGAATGAGCGTGAATCATTGTGAAGTGGATGAGGATAATATTCAAGTAGATTTTGGGTTGGTTATGTGCAAAAGTTAATTGAGAAGTGCCTTGATAGTTAAATCTTCATAGTGACAATGATTAGAGATAGTATTTGTGATCAGATTTCATTTCAGTTTTAGTTATTTCTCTTGTCTATCAATGGATAATGAGTTTGTTGGTAGACTTCTATATCTTGCCCTGAGATAGTGCACCTCAATTTTGCAAGTCTCTTTATATCTTGCCCTAAGGTTTTGAGCATTAGCATTGCAATTCCATTAGGTGCATATTTCTCCTTGGTAGTAAGCCTAAAAACTTGTAATCAACTTTACTATATTATGAGTGTGATTCTCAATGTGGTTTTTTCCTTATAGGGTTTTCCACGTAAATCTAGTGTTCATGTGTTGAATATGCTTTGTGCTTTCATTCTTTGAAATTATAGTAGAAGGTTAATAGTTATATAGATCTGAAAAGAATTCATCTAGGCTGACTCATCCCCTCCTCTCAGTCCTGCAATGATTTCAATAGCAAGCAACTGGATTTTTTGTTTCCTTATAGTCTGCAGACCTAGTCATGGTGTGTGCAACAAACTATAATTCAAATGAGAGGAGGGTTTATGGTCCATTAGGAGATATCATTTTAGATATCTCTCTTGATGCAATTAAATTTGTCTTCCACATTCATAAAAATGATACATATGCTAAGGTGATAATCACTCGCAAGTAACAATATTATGTAGAGGAGAAGAAGCCAATAGTCTATATCAATGAGCATTTTCTTGAGAAGTCCAAGAAATCTAATCAATTGGAGAAGATGAAGATTATTCACCAAGCCTACCTACATATGGATGCAAGGGATTATGTCACCCTTCTAAGTAGAGTAGTAGGCCTCCCAGATGCAAATTTTCATCCACACTTCTTAAAAAATTATTCAAACTCCCAAAAAATACATAATATAAATTTTCTTTAAAACAAAATTAAATAAAATTCTCCCTCCAAATTATTGGAAAACTAAATTATATATTTAGTAATCATCTTGAACATATACCTCACTTTCAATATTGACAAAGCGTAAACTATCTTCAATATTAAAAAATAATCTAATTAGTTTTAAATTGTAAATTAATTAGTTATAAGTGTAAATCTTAGAAATTATATATGTAATTATTTGTGATTTCAATAAAATAATATTAAAATTTAATCAAATTTTAGATAAAGTATAAAATCTATAATTATTTATGAGTTCAATAAAAGAAAAAAATCTGTAATTATTTATTGTAAATCATTTAGGATGGAGATCATGAATATAGAACAAGGAATAATGAGTATGGATAATTTGATGTCCATAAAAATGGTTGAATATTTTGGCCTAAGATGGATGAAGTAGTCACAACCATACAAGATTAAATGGTTGCATTAGTGAGACGAGATATTATAGAAGAATTTTTTTTGGTAAAGTTCAATATAGGTGCATATTATGATGAGATGATATATGACATTGCACCAATGGATGTGTGTCATGTATGGTGCAGGTATATGATTAGAGGGATAACATCCACACAATAAAAAAAATATGTGTAGAAGATAAAATTTGATGCCCCTCTAAAAGATAAGTGAGGGATAATTCTAAAGATACAGGTCATGATGAAAATAAATAAAAGGTAATTGAGTTTAAAATTTGTAGTTTTAAGATCAATCCTTTATAGATCTTATCAAACATTGGTGAATTTATCTTCTAAAAATAAGCAGCACCAATATGTATGCTCCAATAAAAAGCTCATAGTCATAAGAACATCCACAAATATTAGAATAATAATACAAACTTTTGAGAACATTATGTTGAAAAGGAAGCTTGATTGAAATAGAACTAAACACTAAATAAATTAATCATTGTTAGAGGGATGAACTGGGATAAATTCTTGAAGGAGATATTTTTTTATCTCAAAACTAATAAATGTCCAAGCAAGGAAAATAAAATACAAAGGCAAAAAAAACCTTGAGAAATTTAGCTACCTATAGGTGAAAAGAATGCACAACATTTTCATAGAACTTGAAGCTCTTTTGCATGACTTGTTATTATTTAAATCACGTAACATTAACACAATAATAATTAATTGTAATTTCTAGTCATCATTTTATGTATATAGAAAGGATGCTCTACTAATCAAAGAGTAAACATCACTTTGAATGAAGTTTGTGTTATACTAGTTAGTTTAATGTCTTTAATTTTCACACATTGCAATCGATGGTTGGCCTAGCCTTAGTAAGATATGAGAATAATAGTACATTTAATCCTGTTGTTTGTACAATCATTCCACCTTCCGTGAGCATTCCTTGACGTCATGTACAAATCAATTCCTATGTTGGAGTGATACTTCTCACACATTTGGTTTAGCTCAAGAGGATTTTGGTCTCATTATTGTTTGTTAGATGCTTCACACTCTTTAGCTATATGATCATTTATTTCACTCCTCTCCTTTTTAGGCTCTTTGTAGTACTAAAACACTCACAATGGAGTTGCTAGTTCACTTTGATGGTGAATTATAGTAGATGGACATCCTTGTGGAGATCAGCAAAGCTAGATTGAGAAACAAATTCTTCAAAAGTGGTGAGATTGTGACTGTCATTTTAGAAGTGCTTGGTATGGATCTCATGAAAGGATTTAGTTGACACAATGTCAACATTGACATTTATTTCAAATTTATGTTAAATATCTATACCCTCATTAGTGGAAAGAAACTCACCAAAGCCATGAGCCAATATTACATTTAGAATAACAGTATGATAGTGTGAAAGCAATTGTTGACAACATTGCTATTCTAACTGTCAATATTCTTCCTCTCAAAGAATTTGAATGCCATAGATTTGTCTCGATTGATATTGTTTGTGTAAACATTGACATTTCTTTCATATTCATGTTTAATATATATACCCTCATTAGTGACAAGGAACTCACTAAAGCCATGAGACAATATTACATTTAGAATAAGAATATGATAGTGTTAAAGCAACTGTTGACAATATTGCTCTTCTAACTGTCAGTATTCTTACTCTCAAAGAATTTGAATGCCATATATTTGTTTCGATTGATATTGTTTGTGCCATTAAGTCGATATTGATGGTATTGAATAAAAAAATTAAATATTTAATATTCTCCGTGAATCTAAGAAGACATCCTCAGGCGCTTATTAATATCCTGCAATCAGCTCATTGTATGAGGACATATTTCTTCAAGGCATTTTGTCAAACAGTTCAAGTGCCACACCTAAGCTTCTACATTTTTGTACATGTAGAAATCATGGCACTCTGTCAAATAATTCTTGGAGCCATTCTATCAAGCAGTTCATGTGCTTTGTCGAAGCTAACACATTTTGCATACATGCCTACCAGGGGAGTTGCAACTACAACATATGACAGAGTTCCTCTTTCATTTATGTGGTGATGGATGCCCATACCGTGTTCTAAATCTCCCTTTTTCACACAAGTTGGGTTGATAATCTCGCATTTGGGATGATAAAGGTTGTGGAAACAAAAAAATCCGTGAACAGAACTCTCTGTTGAGTGGGCCCAGCCACCTAAGCAATCAATGCTTAGAGTGTGCCGGTTAAGCCCGGCCGTACCTTAGAACTCCCACATGTTGAATTAATTATGGATCTCATTAAAGACAAACTCATAATAGAATTTCCTTAAAAAGTATTATAAGATCTCATTGTTATTGCATGGAGGATGGTAAAACCCATCCACCACCTATCCCAAAACCTATTCCTTATCACATGGTAGAGGCACCAATGGATAGGAAACCTCTTACAAGCATCGTGATTCGTGTATGGGTTGTTTGTGGATTGGTGAATAGTGCACACAAGTTACATTTCAATATTTTTTTGTTTATCTTTTTCATGATATTTGTTCTGCATAAAATTATCTTATTTCTTCCCTCTTGTTGGATCAAATATTGATTTTTCCACCCATCGATTCCATGTGAGAGACAATGGATTGAAGTTATTTGATGAGGATGGACCTATGGGAGTCTGTTGTTGTTGGATCTTTCAACCTTGCATTGAATCCCTTGAGTTCTATTTTATTGATTTCTATTTTACCTATAAATCATATTACATCAAACTTGACATTTGTAAATCATATTTTTATTCATGAAGGTTCACTTCACGACGAAACTAATAGTCTAATAAAGGGCATGGATAGCAAGATAATTTTCAACACCTCTGGAGATAGACCCACCTAGTGGGGATGACTTTATTGATTAAATTTCCTTAAATATCTCTATTTTACATGTTATAATCTTATAGTATATCTATCCCCATGCTTTTCACTTTATCTTGTCACTTGGTTGCAAGATGGTTGTTTATTTTAGTAAGTAATATGCATTCATGTTTCTCAAGGGGGGCATATTAAGGGGGAAATATTAATATTTATCACTTTCAAGTTTATGTTTTACATGTTATAATCTTATAGTATATCTATCCCCATGCTTTTCACTTGATCGTGTCACTTGGGTGCAAGATGGTTGTTTATTTTAGTAAGTAATATACATTCATGTTTCTCAAGGGGGCAATATTAAGGGGGCAATATTAATATTTGTACCTTTCAAGTTTATGTGTAATTCATATGTTAACTTTGAATTGTGGCTCTAGTTATTCTACTTCTAATCATGTTTATCTTTACATTTTTACATTGTAGGGCAAGCCAAATGTTCATTTATGCAATTTAAAGATCATTCCTACCCATAAAAGGTCATTTTTATAATATAAATTCAACCCTACTCAAAATTTGAGAATGGCCCATTTAATATTTCATCATTTTTATTTTAAATATAAGTTTAAGCAATTCTATAGGTGAATAATTATGAGCAAAACATAGAACAACTATGTATCAACCATTGAATTTAATCAAATACTTTCAATTACTTTAATTTCTAAATGTTAAATTCAGCTATATTTAAATAAACCAACTCTCTCTCTCTCTCTCTCTCTCTCTCTCTCTCTCTCTCTCTCTCTCTCTCTCTCTCTCTCTCTCTCTCTCTCTCTCTCTCTCTCTCTCTCTCTCTCTCTCTCTCTCTCTCTCTCTCTCTCTCTATGTATATATATATATATATATTAAAAGTCGCCAAATTTGGCAACTAAATACATTTAATTCTCAAATATATTTTCAATGTGAAATAAGCAACTTCGAGAAACAAAAGTCCATCACATAAAGTTGTGTTGAATTTTCGTGAAGGATAAATGAATCTAATTGGTCAATTTTGTTTCAATATGATTTACCCACATTATCATATGTGGAAATGCTTTGATTGACTAGTTTGTACAACCAATTTTAAAAGGCAAAATGAAATTAGAATGGCTTTGATTTCAAAGGACAAATCATTTTTTACAAAACACAAGACTAGTAGTTTTAGATGAGACAAATCATTAAATTTCAGTTGAATTTTCCCAGACGAAAAATCAACAAGAATTAGTCAATTTTGTTTGCATGTGATTTACCCACATCATCATATGTGGAAATATTTTCATTGACTAGTTTGTACCACCAATTTTAAAAGGAAAAAATGAAATTATAATGGCTTTGATTTCAATGGATTGATCAATTTCCACAAAACACAAGACTAGTAGTTTTAGATGAGACAACTCATTAAAGTTCAGTTGAATTTTCCCAAAGGAAAAATCAAGGAGAATTAGTCAATTTTGTTTGCAGATGATTTACCCACGTCATCATATGTGGAAATATTTTCATTGACTAGTTTGTACCACCAATTTTAAAAGGAAAAATGAAATTAATGGTTTGATTTTGACGGATAGGTCAATTTCCCCAAAACACAAGACTAGGAATTTTAGACGAGACAACTCATTAAAGTTTTGTTGAATTTTCCCAAAGGAAAAATCAACGAGAATTACTCAATTTTGTTTGCATATGATTTATCCACATCATCATATGTGGAAATATTTTCATTTACTAGTTTCTACCACCTATTTTAAAAGGAAAAACAAAATTATAATGGCTTCGATTTCAACAGATTGATCAATTTCCACAAAACACAAGACTAGTAGTTTTATACGACACAACTCATTAAAGTTCTGTTGAATTTTCCCAAAGGAAAAATCAAGGAGAATTAGTCAATTTTGTTCGCATATGATTTATCCACAACATCATATGTGGAAATATTTTCATTGACTAGTTTCCACCATTGATTTTAGAAGGAAAAACAAAATTATAATGACTTTGATTTCGATGGACAAATCAATTTCCACACAAGACAAGTCCAGGATAAGGAAAAACCAACAAAGAATTAGTCTATTTTGATTGCATATGATTTACCCACAACATCATATGTGAAATTTTTTTCATTGAATGGTTTGTACCACCAATTTCTAAAGGAAAAACAAAATTATAATGACTTTGATTTCGTTTTGATGGATCAATTTCCGCAAAACACAAGTCTAGTCATTTTAGACGAGACAACTCATTAAAGTTGTAATAGAAGAATTATTCAATTTTGTTTGCATATAAATAATTTTATTGAATGGTGTATACCACCAAATTAATATAAATTTGTTAAAAACAAAAACCAAATTATAAATGCCTTGATTTTGATGGATAGATCAATTTCCATGCTATAGTAAGTCAAAGAAATGTGAAAATATGGGTTTACCCCTTCATCAATTTTGTTTGGATAACCAGTAGAAATACTTCTATTGAAATGAGCTTTGACCGATTTAAGAGAAAAACAATAATACAAGTGTTTTGATTAATTTGCACGCTGTTGAAATTTCTAAGAAATTTTTTATGTTGAATAATCTTATACAGAGAAAAAAGAAATTTAAAATCTATTTATTAAAATTTAAGATAAATTACTCTCAATTTAAAGCAAATTTTTAAAAATATACTATTTTTACATTTAGAAGTGTGGAAAATCGAATGGAGGATATTGCCCCCAACTTTCCAGTGATTTGCGCCACAAATTTCGTAGGACAAATACAATTATAAATGAGCCTTTACTTTCCATTATTTTCACAGAGAGATGGCGATGATGATCATAATGTGGGTTTTGCTGTTGTTCGCAGTGATGATGTCATGCTCTTCTGCTTGTTATACAGATGAAAGAAATTCTCTTTTGGATTTCAAAGAGGGCCTCAACTTCACTTTCTCTTATAACACGCTGCAGTCATGGAAGGGATATAACTGCTGTGCGTGGGAAGGAGTCGCCTGCCACCCAATCACTGCCCATGTCATTTCCCTGGATCTCAGCCCTTCCTCCCTCAATGCCTCCTGGATTACTGATGAGTATTCCTCATGGCCATTCATGTCGTGGAAGGAAATACGTGGGGGACTATTCCATCTGCACCATCTGGAGCACTTGGACCTCACTTATAATGCCTTCTTCCCTCCTCTTGCCATCCCTTTACAATTACATAAGCTCAGCAAATTGAGGTATTTAAGCCTGTTGAACTCTAATTTTATTGGCCATATTCCAAGAGAAATCAGTAACATGTTCAATTTAACATATCTTGATTTGTCTGGTAATTCTTTGAGTGGCATCATCCCAACATCTTTGGGTAAGTTGTGGAAGCTCACAGTACTTGACCTATCTTTTAGCTCATTGAGTGGCACAATCCCAACATCTTTGGGTAAGCTGTCAAATCTTACGACACTTTACCTATATTATAACTCATTGAGTGGCACAATCCCAACATCTTTGGGTAAGCTGTCAAAGCTCACAGCACTTGACCTAGGTTCTAACTCATTAAATGGTACAATCCCAACATCTTTGGGTAAGCTGTCAAAGCTCACAGCACTTGACCTATCTTCTAGCTCATTGAGTGGCACAATCCCAACATCTTTGGGTAAGCTGTCAAAGCTCACAGAACTTAACCTAGGTTCTAACTCTTTGAGTGGCACAATCCCAACATCTTTGGGTAAGCTGTCAAATCTTACGACACTTTACCTATATTATAACTCATTGAGTGGCACAATCCCAACATCTTTGGGTAAGCTGTCAAATCTTACGACACTTGACCTAGGTTCTAACTCTTTTAGTGGCACAATCCCAACATCTTTGGGTAAGCTGTCAAATCTTACAACACTTGACCTAGGTTCTAACTCTTTTAGTGGCACAATCCCAACATCTTTGGGTAAGCTGTCAAAGCTCACAGAACTTAACCTAGGTTCTAACTCTTTGAGTGGCACAATCCCAACATCTTTGGGTAAGCTATCAAATCTTACGACACTTGACCTAGCTTCTAACTCATTGATTGGCACAATCCCAAAATCTTTGGGAAAGCTGTCAAAGATCAAAAGACTTTACCTAGAATCTAACTCATTGAGTGGCACAATCCCAACATTTTTGGGTAAGTTGTCAAAGCTCACAACACTTAACCTAGGTTCTAACTCTTTGAGTGGCACCTACACACTTTCTTTCTTGGATCAAATCCCCAACATTCAAGAAGTGCTTCTCTCAAGGAATAAGTTGACTATAAAAGTTAATGCAACTTATATTCCCAATTTTCAACTTGAGGCCTTAGGTTTGGGATCTTGTAATATAGTTGGGGATTTTCCATCCTTCATTTCCACTCAATACTCTTTAGAGTACCTAGACTTATCTCAAAACTCCCTTGATGGAAATATTCCAAATTGGCTATGGGATTTTATATACCTTGATCATCTCAACCTATCTTCTAACCAGTTTGAAGGTAGTTTACCCTTCAAACTGCTTGGATTTGAACACAATTCTCAAAGAAGCTCAGTTATTGATTTACATAATAATAGGTTACAAGGAAATACCCCCATTTCCTTGCAAAATGTGGAGTTTTTGGATCTTTCAGAGAATCTATTTGATGGATCTATTTCAATAGGAATTGGCCAGCATGGACAAGCTCTTAGATTTCTATCACTGGCAAACAATAATCTTAGTGGTGTTATCCCACATTCTATTTGTGAATCAAGTTATTTGGAAGTTTTAGACTTGTCAAATAATAGGCTTAGTGGTAAGATTCCCTCTAGTCTAAACAAATGCTTTTACTTGTCCGTGTTAAATCTAGAAAAGAATGATTTCAAAGACACAATTCCAAATATATTTGGTAATATGTCTTTTCTAGAAACATTGAAACTAGGTTTCAATGAGCTAAGTGGGAACATCCCACCATCCCTTGCAAATTGCAGTGCTTTGGAAATCCTAGATATGAGGAATAACAATATCCATGGGAGCATTTCTAGTTGGATTGAAAGATTGCAGAGTCTTCACATCCTAATACTAAAATCTAACAAGCTTGTTGGAAAGATGCCCTCAGAATTATCAAAATTGCAAAATCTTCAGATCTTGGATATATCAAGCAACAATATTTCAGGCATTATTCCAAGTGGCTTCATGAACTTGAGTGCACTAGCAAATCAGACAGAGAACACAGATTCTCTTGGAATAGATAGTTTTTATTCCGGTGTGGCTTATATAGATCACATCATCATTAGAAACAAAGGACAAGATATGGATTTCATGAGAAATTTGAGATTGGTAAAATGCCTTGATTTATCGAACAATAATTTATCAGGTGAAATACCTTGGGATATTGAATCCCTCAAAGGATTGATAATTCTCAATGTTTCAAGAAATCATCTCAATGGCGAGATTCCAAAATCCTTAGGTAGCATGGTGCAGCTACAATCACTTGATCTTTCTAAAAATGAATTGTCTGGAATGTTCCCTGTTGAACTGCAAAATCTCACATATTTGAGTTACTTTGATGTGTCCTATAATAACCTTTCAGGAACAATACCACAAGGAGGACAAATGATGACATTTGATTCCTCATCATTCTCCAGCAATTTAAATTTATGTGGCCTACAAATTAATGTATCATGCTTTGGAAGTCATCTTGCTTCTCCCAATGAAAATGATAAAAATAAAGAAGTGCTGGAGGAGGATGTATGGTGGGATATTGGAATGGGAATCGGCTGTGCATTGGGGTTTTCACTTTTGATTTGGGTGTTGTGTTTCTCCAAATCTTGGAGTGCAAAATGCTTCAGAATTATGGATGGCATTATTGACTCTCTTTTTCAAACATGCAAAAGAAGATTGCTTCAGATATTATAAGAAATTTTCTTATTTTCATCTACCGTCCAGTTGTATAATCAACCAACCATATGTCAATTGTAGTTGTAAGTTTACTTCACAAATCTCTTTCTCTTGTTATTTTACACTAGTTAAGAAAAAATCATTTATGATGTTAATAATTTTGTAGAATGGCTTAAAACTAATCTGTACATACCTAATGAAATTATTCTTTATGTGTCTTTTGTCCAGGTTTCAATTTGAAGTCAGTTTGGATGTTAAGATCACGTACTAACATTCCCCAGGGCACATTTTGAGCCTCAAAAAATGTAGTTTCCCCTTGTTGAAAGTGAAAAAGTACCACCCCAAAAAAAATCAAAAAAATCATTTCCATAAATTCTATCAGTAGTAGTTCTATCATTTTGGTAATTTCAGAGTTAGAGAGGTACAAAGTCAAGCTATACAGATGGCGGGGAATTTCCATGGATGTGCACTCATAGGTATGATTTTCACATTCATTTCAATGTTTGTTTTCTAGGAGATATTCAAAATTTGAATTGTTGTATTTTTTTAGAATTATGATGTCCTAATTCAGAGTTTGAAAATAGGAGGATTCTTTAGGATGCCATGAACAAATGTGATATAACTCAGGTTCATTAAATGAAGCCCCCATGATCCAGAACTAGGGAGCAGAAAAGCTGCAATATATTGAAGAGAAATCTTATATTTCACATTCAGTGGTTTCTCAAATGAAGAAGAAAGATGCAGCCTGCTAAACCATGGAAGCAAGAACAGTAAGCTAAAGATAACTCATTTTTAGATTTTTCTTTAGAATTTGATTTATTTTTATTATAACAATTTCAGATTTTGTTGTTTACTTTAGATGTTCCTTTCAGTTTTCAGTTTTTATTCAACTCTGAGTTTTTCTGAGATTTCCATCCTTATTGTATTCAGGGCATCAATACCGAGTATCAGTTGTACATGGAAGATTTCCCATCTTTTCCTTTCCAAGAGATAGAAGTTCACATTGTTATTAAGTTGTACATGGAAGATTTCCCATCATTTAGAAGTTCACATTGTTATTAAGTTGTCTGTTTAAAATGCAAAGTTAGACTATATATTTATTATTGTAAATGTCTAAAATCAAGCAAGAGAAGAACATAATGCATCACCAATTTTAATTGATCATTAGCTATGCAATTGTAAATGGATTTTTGTATTTGGGACTTGTTTTACCATTTCTATTTATTAAATGAAATTGGATTGAATTTGAGTTCTCTTTTCAAAGCAAGATTTCTATGCATTACAGAGACTAATATGGATTATATAAAGAACGGTGTTTACTTTGAATATTTTTTACAAACACACACTGATGCAAACTGCAGGATGAGTAATGATGAGGATGTTTATTTGTGATCAAAACATGTTTAAAACTTTTAAAAACAAAATGAACAAAATGCCTCTTAAGGGCTCCTTTAACAAATCATTATTTCTTTATGTTTAGTGGCATACTTTAATTGACTTATACAGAATGTTTTTTAAAGTACTCATGAATATGGCATTCAAGCTCATTTTAGTTCATGTTCTTAATAAGTAACTCACATTTCTAAATTTGATGCAAAATATAGTACCAACTGAATTTTTTATGTTACTTTTTAGAAAGGGGTAGATTTTATATAGAACAATAAATTCTATTAGTAGTAGTTCTATCCTTGTTTGTGTCAAAGTTTTGAAGTTGATCTTCTTTTTGGATGCATTAGGGATTTTAAAGGATGGAAATATAGAGTTTTATGGAGTTGATCATGTGGCTAATTTTATTTGATATTGATCCAGAACGCTTGTTTGACAATATATTATAACTCTCATTCAAGGTGATTTTCTTTCATTTTGTGGTTATGTGTAGCAAAGTATTCATGCTTGGTATCTACTTTTCGGCTCCCTGATGATATGAAGAAACTTGGGTTGTCAAGGCTATGGTTCGTTGTGCTTATGTTGGGTGCTTGTTTTTAGTCCTTGGCATGGAAAGTACCATTTCACTATTCCAAATGCATTAGGTTATGAAGTTGATCTTTGGATGATATAAGCTTTTGGAATAGCCTACCTCATTTAAATGCATGTGTAGACGTATAAAAATGACCATATTCCTAAATGAATATTTTATGTTCATTTCTCTATTTAATTATATCCAATTTAATTAAATTGCCCGCATTCCTCTATTTAATTAAGTAAATTACTCAACTAAATTCACTATACCATTTAATAGGATAAATTCATTTTATTCAATTAAAGCCCCTATCCACTTTTTAATTAAAATCAAATTTAATTAAAATAGTTATCCTAAATTAAATATATCTAATTTATTTAATTACAACCAAATTGAATTAAATTCAATTAAAACCTATTTTCCCTCACCCACTTGCAAAATCCTACATCTCCCACTTGCATCCTAAATCCTATTCCTAATTCTTCTAGAATCCATCTAATCCTAATTAATTAACCCAAACCCATCCATTATCCCTTTTCCCTAAATTTGAGGAGGTCACTTCTCAAAATTGGAGCAAAGTCTTCAAAATGCATTAAAGCCTTTATCCATTCAACAAGCTAACTTATTGAATGCCCCCAAATTTGGAAGGACTCTTACAAATTTATCCCCAAAGTCTTCATAACCATTAATGGTTAACTCAACCCTCTTACATGGTTAAAGAATTTCCATAAACTCAACCTCCATCTAACCCAACGGTCTCATCAAGCATTTATTGCTTTGACCATGGTTATCCTTAAACTTTTACACGAGTTTGTTGGCAATATTACATTATAAGGATATTGAGAAGGTTGTTGATGATTATGGACATAACTGATTAAAGATGTTTTACTATCTTGATGTTATTATTTTGTCATTGATGTCAAGAAATTGATTTTCTAATTCAATATGATGTTGCCATATCTTGAGAAATATGATATGAAGATTATAAAGGAGTCGGTAAACACACAGGAAAGAATATGATGAATAAGGGGATAAGTTATTCAATGGGCAACTCTACTGAGTCAGACAATGATGAGATCTTGATGTTTTAGATTGTTTTAACATCATACATATGTTGTAAAATGTAAAGGTTAATACTATACTATGTTATCAAGCAAAGAACCTAGTCAGTAAACCCTAAGGAACCTAGTCAGTAAACCCTAAGGTTATCGCAGTCGGTTAATGAAGACAGAATGTCTACCGAGTGAAGTTTAGTATTCACTGAGTTTTAACCGAGCTATAACAGAATGCATTAAAAGTTTACATCTGACATTTAATGAAAGAAGCTGATGACCTGGAGCGGATCAACGATTGGCAAGCCATGGAAGAAGTTTGTTAAATGAATCTAAGGCAATGGAAAGTTGACAAGAAGATCTATAGCTCAGATTGAACCGCATTACCCTAACACAAGTTCCAAGGTGAATGTGCAAGTTCCAAGGCAGGGTAAAACATTTTCAGATCAAAAGATACAATGAACCTGGACAAGATTGAAGATTTGATGGCTATGATTGATCATGGGAAATGTGATCAAGGAGATTAAGTGGTTAGAAGATTGTTTATAAATAGGAAACTGTTGATAAACAATGAATGCAGGAAAGTGTATGCACAAGGATGCTACATAGTGATTACCAAGCACAGAAGCTTGAAGACCTGTTAGAATAACAGAGTATTGATGCCCAACAGATAGACAAGATTAGTTCTATGTCTAGATTGTATTGAACAAATAGGAATCTGCTTTAGCATTTTAGATGTGAAGTTGCAGATAGATTGTATTACTATTATTTTGTGAAAGTGACAAGAAATCTCTTAACCGAGTGGACTTAATAGTCTTATATGTAAATCCTCTAATAAGGTGACATTCTAATTGAGTGTTTGAAATCCTTTGACAAGGTCACTTCTAACAAAGTGAAGATCCCAACAGATTTGAGGGAAATCCCTTAACCGAGTCACATCTAGCGATGTGTTTGTAATCTTTAACAGGATTTGCTTTTAATCGAGCATACTCTAGAAGAATATATTTCTTAGTGGGTCCGAAATCCCATAGTGGTTTTCCCTATTTGGGTTTCCACGTTAAATCTGGTGTTATGAGGTTTATATAGTTCATATGCTTTTGAGTTTGCATGTTTGACAGTTTTTGGTTATATGACTGATATATATGTTATCGAGGTTGAATATGATGTTTTTATAGATGATTAAGTTTGTATGATTCACCCCCCCCCCCCCTCTCATCTTGTTGGCTATTGGATCTGTACTTATATTAAGTATCAGAACTATCAATTGGTATCAGAGCTTTGGACTCCAGAAGGAAAGTTTAAAGGCACTTGAGTTAAAGATCCAAAGATGTATAAGAGGGATGCACCTAAGCTGAATAAGTCAAGTTTCTCTACATGGTAGAAAAGGATGAAGCTACATCTATCAGGAGTTGGAGAATATGCTATATACTATCTGGAGAATGATTTTGTTGCACCAAGCACCTATCCATTGACTATGGAAGATAAAGGCGAAGCAAGAACATATTCAAGCAATGATTGAAATAACATCTGCATTGGCCGATTCTAAGTTTAATGATCTAGAAGGCTGCAATGATGCAAAGGCAGTGTGGACTAAGCTCATATCTGTATATGGAGGAGATGAACATGTGCAAAGAGCAAAAGTTGATAGTTTAAGAGGACAAATTGAATCTGTGAGGATGAATGAAGGTGAGAACATAACCCAGTACAGTACAAGACTAAAGGAGATTGTAAATCAAATCAAAGGATCAGGAGGAACTATTGAAGAAAAGGAAGTGACAAGTAAGTTGTTAAGAACCCTTTTACTTGCCTATGCAATCTGAGTCTCTGCAATCAATGAATTGAGGTCTGTACCTAATATGCCAGTTTCCTTGGATGCTACTATTGGTAAGCTACATGCATTTGAGTTAAGTAATTTTGATAACAGTGGGTCATCGGTAAATAAAGTTGAATCTGCATTTAGTTCTTTTCATCTGAATGAATCTAATGATCACAATGAAAGAAAGTATAAGTACTTTGAAGGAGATCACAGTGGAGTAAGTGAAAGATTTCAGAAGAACATGGAGGAGGTACACAAATTGTATGAAGAAATCAGAAAGCAAGAAGAGTTTGAAGCACTATTGGCCAAAAGGTTACCGAGAGACAAAGGTAAGTATAAAGGAAAACTACCTTTGAAATGTTTCAATTGTGATAAGATTGGACATATGGCTTCTAACTGTCCTGACAAAGATTTTACTGAAAAGAGAGATTATCGAGATGATAGACAGAAAGATAATCATTACAGAGGACACCGAGACTTCAGAAGAAGAGATAGAAAGATATGCTTAATTGCTAATGAGGAATCTAAAGATGATAAATCAGATGAGACTGATACAGAGGAAGTTGTTTATGTGGCTATCAAGGATGGATCAGATGAAGAAAGGTATGAAGAAAAATCCCTAATATCTCACATAAACACTAATGATTCTTGGATTATAGATAGTGGATGCTCACATCATATGACAGGAGATAAACACAAGTTTGTTATGTTAGAAGATTATGATGGAGGCTATGTTAGATTTGGTAATGATGCACCATGTCCGGTAAGAGGTAAAGGATCCATAACACTTATTGATAAAGCAAGATGCAATGATGTTTATTGGGTTGAAGGTTTGAAATATAATTTGTTGAGTGTAGCACAGCTAAACAACACAGATTACCGAATAGAATTTCAGAAAGGAATTGTCAAAGTTCATGACAAAAATCATGGTATTAAAAGACAAGTCTCTGCACCGAGAACTCCATAGCAGAATGGAATAGCTGAAAGAAGAAATAGATCTATTGTGGATTGTGCTAAAACACTGATGATTGAGAAGAAGGTTCCACAAACATTTTGGAGAGAAGCAATAAGCACAGTCGTTTACACCTTGAACTGAGTTCAATTGAAGAAAGGTACTTTGAAGACACCTTATGAAATCTGGTATGGCAAGAAAATTAATGTAAGTTATTTTAAGATCTTTGGAAGTAAATGCTATGTTCATAAAGATGATAGAAATGGCAAGTTTGATCAATAAAGTGAAGAAGGAACATTTCTAGGATATTCTTCTAAAAGCAAAGCATTTAAATGTCTGATCAAATCATCTAACAAAATAGTAGAAAGTGCAAATGTGAAAATTGATGAATTTGCAGAAAGAACTGATGAAGGGAATTCCAAAGAACCAAAAGAATATGATGAATTGCAACCGAGAAGTCCTACCAAGATAACTGTTGAAGAAAATGTAGAAAATATCCAGCTACTGAGTGATGAAGAAGATCATACAGAACCTACCAAGCCTGTATTAGCCAAGTATGTCAGAAGACACCATGCACCAAGTCAGATTATAGGAGATAAGGATGATCCAGTGATGACAAGGAACAAATTGAGACAGAACACATGTTTGATATCTGAATTTGAACCGAGAATTGTGAAAGAGGCATTTAATAGTGAAGATTGGATAAATGCTATGACTAAAGAGATTGATCAAATCAAGAAGAATGACACATGGACACTGGTCCCAAGACCGAGGGACAAAAATGTAATCGGTATAAAGTGGATCTTCAAAAACAAACTAAATGAAAAAGGTGAGGTCATTTGGAACAAAGCAAGATTAGTTTGCAAAGGTTATGCCCAAGAAGAAGGAATTGATTATGGTGAGACTTTTGCACTTGTTGCTAGACTTGAAGGAGTTAGAACATTGTTGGCATATGCTGCTTTCAAAAACTTCAAGGTATATCAAATGGATGTCAAATCTGCATTTCTGAATGGAATATTAGAAGAAGAAGTTTTCATTGAACAACCTGAAGGATTTGTTGATGACAATGATAAAGATCAGGTATGTAAATTGAACAAAGCTTTATATGGTCTGAAACAAACACCTAGAGCATGGTATGAGAGATTGCACTCTTATTTGATTAAGATTGGTTTTATAAGGACAAGTGAGAACAATAACATGTACATGAAGAATGATGAAAATGGAATACTAATCTCAGCCATATTTGTTGATAATATTATATTTTGTGGAAATGACTCTTTATGCAAGAACTTTGGAAATGAAATGAGCAAAGAATTTGAGATGTCATTAATTGGTGAGATAAAGTATTTTATAGGCTTACAGAAACTGCAAATGAAAAATGAGATTTTCATTACTCAATCCAAGTACATAAAGGAAATCTTGAAGAAATTTGGAATGGAGGATTCAAAACCAGTAAGTACTCCTATGACTACCAACTATAAACTATCAAAGAATGATGAATCTGCATCTGTTGATGAGACACTTTACCGATCTATGATTGGAAAGTTGCAATATGTTATTCACAGCAGGCCAGATATAGCACATGCAGTAGGTATTGTTGCAAGATTCTCTGCAAATCCTAAGGAAATCCACATGACTGCAATCAAAAGAATTTTTAGATACTTTAAAGGCACTGAAGATTATGGCTTAGTATATCAGAAAGGAAATGATTTTGATTTAAAAGTTTATACTGATGTTGATTGGGCAAGCAACATTGATGACAGAAAAAGCACAAGTGGAGGAGCTTTCTTCTTAGGAGAAAGACTAGTGAGTTGGCTTAGCAAGAAACAAGGATGTGTTTCTCAGTCAATAGCCGAAGCTAAATATGTTGCAGCAGCACTGAATTGTACCAACATTGCATGGATCAAACAACTATTGGAAGGTATAAATGAGAAAGTTACCGAGCCAGTAACTATATTCTGTGACAATACTAGTGCCATTAATATTTCAAAAAACCCTGTTATGCACTCTAAGACAAAGCACATCTCTATCAAATATCATTATCTTAGAGAAGAAGCTCAAGAGAAGAAAGTGGTTTTGGAATATGTTAACACAAAGGAGCAAATAGCTGATATCTTCACCAAGCCACTACCAAAGGACACTTTTGAATATCTCAGAAGTAAGTTAGGGGTCCTACCCCTATCTTTTACTCACTGACCGAGTTCGGTGAAAGCATTACTTCGATGACTCTATTGAATATCTTTCGAAGAGCTGATGCTGGATTGATACACTTTAGAATGTTTTTTTGAAAGTGTACTGGAATTATTACTGGGATAATACAGAGAATGATACAGGGAACAGGAATTGAAGACAAATGCTTTGACCGAGATTGAGTTGATACACAACAACAGGCAATAACTTCTTACAGAAAGAAATTATCTTTTAGTTCTTTTTCTTTTTGGCATTGTTGTCAAAGGGGGAGAAGACCTAAAGGGGAGAAGACCTAGAAAAGGGGAGAAGACTGAGAAGACCTACAAAAGGGGAGAAGACTGAGAAGACCTACAAAAGGGGAGAAGACTGAGAAAAGACTACAAATTGAAATAAAGACTGAAAACAGAAGAGAAGTCTAATGTATGGGGGAGAGCATTTCAGCATTTTAGAATCACAGCAATCTGATTCTTTTAAAGATCAAATCAATTGGTTTTGCCATCAATGCCAAAGGGGGAGATTGTTGGCAATATTACATTATAAGGATATTGAGAAGGTTGTTGATGATTATGGACATAACTGATTAAAGATGTTTTACTATCTTGATATTATTATTTTGTCATTGATCTCAAGAAATTGATTTTCTAATTTAGTATGATGTTGCCATATCTTGAGAAATATGATATGAAGATTATAAAGGAGTCGGTAAAGACATAGGAAAGAATATGATGAATAAGGGGATAAGTTATTCAATGGGCAACTCTACCGAGTCAGACAATGATGAGATCTTGATGTTTTAGATTGTTTTAACATCATACATATGTTGTAAAATGTAAAGGTTAATACTATACTATGTTATCAAGCAAAGAACCTAGTCGGTAAACCCTAAGGAACCTAGTCGGTAAACCCTAAGGATATCGCAGTCGGTTAATGAAGACAGAATGTCTACCGAGTGAAGTTTAGTATTCACCGAGTTGTAACCAAGCTATAACAAAATGCATTAAATGTTTACATGTGATATTTAATGAAATAAGCTGATGAGCTAGAGCAGATCAATGATTGGCAAGTCGTGGAAGAAGTTTGTTAAACGAATCTAAGGTAATGGAAAGTCGGCAAGAAGATCTACAGCTCAAATTGAACCGCATTACCCTAACACAAGTTCCAAGGTGAATGTGCAAGTTCCAAGGTGGGGTAAAACATTTTCAAATCAAAAGATACAATGAACCTGGACAAGATTGAAGATCTGATGGCTATGATTGATCATGGGAAATGTGATCAAGGAGATTAAGCGGTTAGAAGATTGTTTATAAATAGGAAACTGTTGATAAACAATGAATACGGGCAAGTGTATGCATAGGGATGCTACATAGTGATTACCGAGCACAGAAGCTTGAAGACCTATTAGAATAATAGAGTATTGATGCCCAACAGATAGAAAAGATTAGTTCTATGTCTAGATTGTATTGAACAAATAGGAATCTGCTTTAGCATTTTAGATGTGAAGTTGTAGATAGATTGTATTACTGTTATTTTGTGAAAGTGACAGGAAATTTCTTAACCGAGTGGACTTAACAGTCTTATATGTAAATCCTCTAACAAGGTGACATTCTAATTGAGTGTTTGAAATCCTTTGACAAGGTCACTTCTAACAAAGTGAAGATCCTAACAGATCTGAGGGAAATCCCTTAACCGGGTCACATCTAGCAATGTGTTTGTAATCTTTAATAGGATTTGCTTTTAACCAAGCATACTCTGGAAGAGTATATTTCTTAGTGGGTCCGAAATCCCACAGTGGTTTTTCCCTATTTGGGTTTCCACGTTAAATCTGGTGTTATGAGGTTTATATTGTTCATATGCTTTTGAGCTTGCATGTTTGACAATTTTTGGTTATATGACACATATATATGTTACCGAGGTTGAATCTAATGTTTTTATAGATGATTAAGTTTGTATGATTCACCCCCCCCTCTCATCTTGTTGGCTATTGGATCTGTACTTATATTAAGTATCAGAACTATCAGAGTTTATCCTTTGGGTAAAAGCTTTATCCAACGGATAACCCTAACTTAACCTTAACCCTTAACCTCTAGGATAACCATGAGGTCTTCTCAACTAGTTAATGCTTCTTACATCTCCTCTCAACCAACCTTATGTTGACAATTGTCACCATTTCATTGGTGCCAATTGCAAACATGGATTCCCAACTTTCAAACTTGGCCCTTGATTGCCTCTTTCAATCCCGACCATCCATTGCCCTATTTTTTCTATAAATAGATCTCTCATTCCTCCATTTTCATATCCAAGTCTTTAGCATCACACTTATACTTAAATCCATTCAATCTTTCATATCTCATTTTATGCTCAATCATTTAGCTTCTCTTTTAAACAGGAATTAATCTAAATATGCTAATTTAGAGTATGTTCCTTATCATTTAGCTTAAATCATGAACTAATATAGTATGCTAGGATAGTCTTGTTTACTAACCTTGTCATCTTATAACTAGTTTATTGCATTTCTAGGATCATGCATAGCTTAGGATGTATTTCATCTTAAAATCAACAAAAGCATCCCTCGTTCTTGCATTTGCCATCCCTAAACCATTTTGCTCAGTGATCTAAGAGCAAAAACATTGGTTTGAGGGACCATGCAAGATAGAGAACCATGGAACCATCCTTGGGAAGCTGAGCCATAGTTCATGACTTTATAGCTTGCACCAAGAAGTCATGTGGGTGTGTGAGCAAGGCTCCCTAGAGCTCCATTTTTCACATATTGAGTTCTATCGGCCCGCTTTTCCGGCATACAACATGTATTTGACGGTGGTTGTGGAATTGGCCTACAAATGGACTTGAAGTTCTTGGACCTCTTCTTCCTTTTGGTTGGTTGTACTTGCATGTTTTAGTTTCATGTTTGTTAGATCCAAGGGTTTTGTTGATTTTGAATCAAAATATATGGTTATGCTTATCTATGTTTTTCATTATTCTAGTTTAAATATTTTGGTGATTTTAAGACTTGTGGGTCTTCTAGATGATAAGTGGATATGGGTTTACATTTGTGTCACATAATATAGTAGTTTTGCAAATTTTACATGGTTCATCAAAATCAAGGGTTCTTTAGATTTGTTGATAAGCTAATTTTCAAATTATGATTCTTTGGGGATATTTTTGGATTGAAGGTACTTGCAATTTTGCATGGTATGATGAGGTTTGTATCTCTCTCAATGAGGATATATTGGTATGATTTTCCACTAGTTATTAATGGGTTGTGAAGTTGGTATGTTATTAAAAAAAATTGAACTTCTAGACAACCTATTTCCTCAAAAGATTTTGCAATTTATTGTTCTACTAAAAGATATAGGTTTGTATAAATTTGGAGTATTCTTGGTGGATTCAAATTTGCATCTAGAGATGGTTTTGGGTATATGCAGGATCATGGTGGGCCAAATAGGCCCTTAAGTGGCAATGAAAATTCAAAAAAACAAAGTTAGGCAACTTGATGTAAAAATTTGAATAACATATCAACCTTATTTTAAAAATATGTAAAAATAGAATTTGTAGCAAATTTAATGTAGTTTCTAAGCTACTAGTTGTTTCTAAAAAAAAATAAAAAAATCTATTTGATGAAAATTTGAAATTTCAATGTAGTAGCACTAAAATTTTAGGAAAAAGATAAGTAGGTGTCTGTTTGACCACCCTAATCATAACCAAATCATAATATTTGTTTATATTGTTTTAAATATAAGTAGAAGACTCATGTCTGGATATGACACATATTTTTTTATAATTTTTTTTAATGTAAATAATTAATTATGAATTTTTTACTTCAACTATTTAAAAATATAAAAACTTGTATGTCTAACCACCTTAACTTCGTCAAAGCTTTGTAAAATTCATTTTTTTCTATTTTTATCCTATAGTAGGTGAAGCATAGAATGTGACACATGTTTCAGATTCAAAAAATCTGATACCATTTGAAAGTTATAGATGTTGTTCAATCAGTCTATCAATGAGGACTTTAGTCAAAATTCAATTTGAAAATGAATAAAAATTATTTATTAAAGTCAAAATAAGGAAAAACTTATATTGTTGGAAAGCTGAGAATGTCCTTAAAAAACCCTTTTCGTTTCATCAATTTTGGCTAAAAAAGGTCGTCACCACCAGAGCAAAGTTTGGAAAAGTAAGGAAGACTCAAAAATACATTTTTTCAGTTGACTTTCTAGGTTTGGCATGTCCTAGCAAAATCCCAATGCAATCCCGAGGCAAATACCAAGGCTTTTGTGTTTTCTCATAAATATTGGATATCTAATATGAATCCAACATCTGATTTATAAATATATTTAATAATATTTTATATTATTAATATGTAATGCATAATAATATATAAGATATTATTAATATGTGTGTGTGTGTGTGTGTGTGTGTGTGTGTGTGTGTGTGTGTGTGTGTGTGTGTGTGTGTGTGTGTGTGTGTGTGTGTGCGTGTGCGTGTGCGTGTGTGTTTATTACGGGACAAGGCAGACTGCAAAAAAACCATCAAAGTACTGGGTAAAAGCCCAACACAACCAACAATAACCAGCCAAAATAGAAAATAGACAAATTACTTAATGTTTGTAAGGGAATTAGCCAATTTCGTGCTAATCCCTTGCATTTCTTTGATATTATCCCTGAGAATTGGGATTTCCTTGGAAGAGGCCAAGGCAGATTTTTTGGCAATTTCCTCCATATTCCTGGTCACAGAGTTGAGGATATCCAGAATTATAATCAGGAAGTTCTTCATGTTTGTCTTTCCTTCCTCCATCTTGCTGATCTGAACTTTCAACTTCTCCACTTTTTCGTCCATAACCTTTTTCCACTGCTCCTGGTTACTTTCACCTTTATGTCCCTGCTCTTCCTGTTGATTAGCTATTTTTTCCATTTTATTAATTCTTTCATATACCCACCTATCAAAACTCAGACAAGCATCAGACTGGTTCTTGAGCTTATCCAAAATAATCTCATCTCCAGCTCTAACCTTTTCCCTGCTCGTATCCTCCTTATCCTTGTTCTACTCAGTTTCCATTTCCCTTTCCTCCTGATTAATCCGATTGTCCTGCTCCTCCATAGGCTAGTTGTTATTACCAGTACTCACACTATGGGTAGGGTTGTTCTGATCATAATCATCCTCTTCTCCTCCTTCCTCTTCCCCCACTTCCTCATCTTTCCAGCTCTCGTCCCCATCAGAATCATCAGTCTCCATCTCACTTCCTTCTTTTCCCATATCCTCAGGATCAGCCTCCATTTCCTTTTGTTTATGACTCAACTCCATGTCCTCAACTTTTTTCTCCACAGAGGCTTTTTTAACCTTTTTACTCCATTTCAGCTCATCCTTACTGGGCCCAGGGTCCTCGCTTTTCCTCTTACCTTTCCCCAGTGACACCGGCAACCTTTTGTTTTCCTGAATTGTCAGAATCGTACAATGCTCATAAATGAGCAAAATAAGGCCATAATGTAGCACAGGAGAAGAGGGGTTCTTACTGTCCTTGTTCAATGAGCACGACAGGGACCTGAAAAGGTAATAGGGAAGAGAAACCATCTTCTCATGCCTAAAGCGATTCAGAAGAACAAAGTGATAGGTGTGGACCCTAGTGAAATGACCCTCCACAATGATATACTCCATAATGGCATTAAGCACACAACCCCAAATTTTTTTAATATTAGACGCATCATAATACCCCCCAGACGCTTTGCCTAATTTTTCTCTCTCCTTATCTTTGCGCGGAAAGAGCTTCATAGCATTATTGGACACTTTCAGGTCCCTAAATAAATTGAGGCTAGTATGGGGCATACCTATGACAGTAGAGATGAGGTCCATGTCCAGCTTGAATTTTACACCATGAATTTTGAAGGAACCATTTTTCTAGTTTTCAGTCACTCTGGTAACCGCCAAGTTAACTCTACTTTTGTCATAATCCACCAGTTTTTCCATGAAATGCGTTGTCAAATCCTTCTCTAGCTTTGTCCATACCTTAGGCATCTCCCGCCATCTAGAAATGTTATCAGGTTCCTCTATTCTAAGATCACCTCCCATTTTTTATTTCATTCTGCAATTTCTCTACTTCTGCAACTTCAGTGCTATCTTCCAAATGATACTCGACTTCTTGAAAATACAAACCCACAAAGCGTGCAAAATTTTTATATTCTTATTTAGCACTCTGCCCTTCTAACGATCTATCATTACCTTACTAAAGATTTGATGATTAATCATTAATACTACCATGATTAAAGTGTGATCCTTCTTTCCCCATAATTCTGTCCTTTCTAATGAGGTCTTTAATATTGAAATCAATATTATCTTCACCATTCCATATGCTTTGATATTCGGAAATAATGCCAAGGTTAGCAAGACCGTCCACTACGACATTTTTTTCCCTAAAAGCATGCTCAATAATAATAGATTTAAAGTTAAAAATAATTTCCCTGGCCTTAAAAATGATATTTTCAATAAACCACAAAGGCTCAACTTCACCCTTAAGGCATTTAATAATATTAAGAGAATCTCCCTCCAACCATAGATTATCATGATTGAGATTTTCAACTATAATCGGTGTATTTAGGGTAGCCGAAGCTTCAACATAATGACTAGTTTGGTTACCCAAAGGGCCAGCAACAACCACAAGGCAACTTCCTGACAATGCCCCCATAACCAGCATTATCAGGATTTTCCTTAGAGGCCCCATCAAAATTAGCCTTGATCCATCCCTAGGAAGGAAAGCACCAGAAAAGACCATCTCTACCTTTATCCTTGTTGTTTCTACTATTGGAAATGTTCCATCATTCATTAAAGTCTTCTTTAGTAGATAAACCAATATCAATTCCATATAAGCATTCATGGATCCCTCTATAGATTTTATCCACCACCACTTCAGGGTTCGCACTTTTTTCCCTAAAACTCCTGTCATTACGCTCCTTCCAGATGTTCCAAGTGACAATAGGGGGAATAAGTTTCCAAAGCTCAACATTCTTAGAATTAGAACTAGGGCAATACCATTACTGTCAAAACTCTTCCAGAGAGTTTGGGAAAACCAAGCTCAACTTCCACTTACTAAGAATAATATTCCAAATATCCTGACTGAAATTGCACTGGTAGAGGATATGGCAGGCAGACTCCTCCTCCCTGTAGCAAAGAGAGCACTTGTTAGGAAAAACAAATCCACACTTATGGAGATTATCAAGGGTTAGCACCTTATTTTGGATAAAAATCCAAAAGAAGATATTAATTTTGGGAGTCAACTTCTTTATCCACACTTTTGCCCACAAAGGGATCTCTTCCGGAACTTTGTAATGGATATTAACTATTCAAGACATAATATTTCCCATAAGAAGTTTCCTTCCAAATCAAACAATCCTTAGAATGCTCCATAAGATTTTTGAAGAAAGCAAGGTCTCCAAAAATCTTAATCCTGGACAAAACTGGCTAAACTCAATCCACTTTCCATTTCTTCAGTAGTCCCTAACGAGGTCTCCATACCTTCTTTTAAAACAATTTTTCCATTCATTAAGAATGGGGATTTTCTCCAGCAGTTTATCCATAAGCCATCTATCCTCCCAGAATCTAATAATTCTCCCATTCCCAAGTTTCCACTTTCTTCCAACAACAGCCCAAAATTTGGTCATTTGAACAACATTCCAAATTGCAGAACCTTCCACAAGAAAGGATTTATCCATAAATTCTTCCTCAAATGGTTGCATGTGAGGGTATTTATTTTTCCAAATGGAATTCCATTCCCTTTCCTCCCCTTTCATTCTCCAAATTTGTTTAGCTAACAAGGCATTATTCATAGTCATAATGTTCCTTATTCCCAGACTCCCAAAAGCCTTAGGAGTGCAAATATTATTCTAGGCAATAAGGGGGATTCTATTTTTATCTTCCACTCTCGATCATAAGAATTTTTTTTGAATTCTTTCAATGGCCTCAGCAAACTTCCTGGGGATTTTAAATAGACTAAGGTCATAGATAGGAAAATTTTGAAGGGTAGCCTTAAGCATCGTCACCTTACCCGCTTGGCTGAGGAGGGCTCCCTTCCACCCAGCCAGTTTGGAATTGAATCTATCAACGAGCTTCATCTAGAGATTCTCCGAAGGCTTTAATCACAGAGGGAGACCCAAATAAGTAGAAGTAAACTCAGTAATTTTACATCCAAGGATCCTTTCAATCCTTCTTTGTTTATCCACAGGGGTATTGATGAAGAACAAAGAACTCTTATCCCAATTTATTTTTTGACCAGAAGCAGCTTCATATGAATCCATAACACTCTTCATATTTCTCGCTTCTCTTATGGTAGCTTCTCCCATGGTAATAGAGTCATCAACAAACTATTCATGAGTATAGGTTAAGTTGGATGAGGAAGGCTTAAGGCCTTTGAGTTTCCTTTCCTCCACACTTCTCATAATAAATCTACCCAAACTTTCTGCCAGGATAGTAAACAATATAGGAGAGATAGGATCCCCCTGTCTTAGACCTCTAGAACTTTTGAAGAAACTAGATGGAGATCCATTAATAATAACTGCAGAAGAGGTAGTACATATCAACTGAGAACAAAGTTGTATCACCTTTTCCCCAAACCCAAAATTTTTCATAATTCTGAAAAGGAATTGCCAATTCACTCTGTCATAGGCCTTGGACATGTCTAGCTTAAGAAAAAAGCCTTGTTTTTAGCTACAGCTAGAGAATGAATATTCTCATGCACCGAAATGATGGAATCCATAATCTGTCTACCAAGGACAAAACCATTTTGCTAGGCCGAAATAATGTGGAGGAGGATATCCAACATTCTAGAAGTGAGCACCTTAGATATTATCTTGTAAACAGAGTTACAAAGACTGATAGGTCTAAACTTATTGAGAGAATCATCTCTAGGGATCTTAGGAATAAGGATGATAAAGGTAGCATTGAGTTCTTTTAGAAGCCGCCTAGATCCAAAGAATTCTTTAACTCCATTACAAATGTCAATCTCCACAATATACCAAATTTTTTGAATGAAGAACATAGGGAATCCGTCCGGACCAAGAGACTTGTTTCCAAGAAAGGAAAACATAGCCTTTTTGATCTGTTGATTCAAAGGGATCCGAGAGAGATTTTTGTTGTCATCCTCATTTAAAATGGGAGGGATAGCTTGAGCTAGAAGGTCTTGATTTCTGATATCCAGAGAATCCACACCTCCCAAAATATTACTAAATAAATCCACAGCTTCCTTTCTTATTTCATTTTCATCCGACAAAATCCCCTTATTGCTAGATAAACTGGATATCTTGTTTGTCGCTCTATGCTTGAGAGTAGTCACATGGAAAAACCGGGTGTTTTTATCACCTTCCTTCAAATACAATGCTCTTGATCTTTGTCTCCAAAAAGTTTCTTTATTAGAGATGATTTCATGGTATTTGGAGAGCAACCCATTTTTAGCATTCCTCAAATCCTCAGAAAGACCTTCCACTTGAATTTTATCTTGAACTTCTTTGCTATCTATCTTAATATTAGCTTTAATTTTAAAGATATCTCCAAAAGTCTCTTTATTCCATATTTTGACTTTGGCTTTGATAATATTAAGCTTTTTGGCCACTCTAAATAAGGCAGTACCCTCAACCTTCGAATTCCACCATTCAGAAATAATGTTTTCCAAAGAAGGTTGGGACAACCATGCTTTTTCAAATCTAAAGGGGAAATTACGCTTTGAGGAAGTAGAATTGGCAGTGAAAGAGATAGGATAATGATCGAAACCAATCTTAATGATAGACTCCAAAGAACAATTATACTTAGAGACCCAATCGGGAGAGATCAAGGATCTATCCAATCTAACTTGAATGAGATCAGGGCCAGTTCTTCTATTGGTCCAAGTGTAATTAATCCCTTGGAGATCCACATCCATCAAAGCTTGATCATTAATAAATTCCATAAGATCTTGTCTTCCCTCCAACTGTAAAGGAAGGCCTCCCATCTTTTCATCCTCTTTTAAAGGGGCATTGAAATCTCCCATAATCATCCAACTTTTATCAAAAAAACTTTGTCTCTCTTCAACCAGGCTCCTTCAAAATTTAGCTCTTCCAGCTTTAGAATTAGGTGCATAGATATTAGTGATAACCTAGACAAATTTATCCTTAATATGCTCAAGCAAAACTGAGGTCCTATTAACCCTGAAGCAATTTCCTTACCTTTAATAGAATTTTGATTCCAAAAGATAGTTGTACCTCTAGAGGCACCCTCTGAGCTTGTTCCAATTACACCATTACTTTTGAAAATTCTAACTCTTTCCACTTTATCCTTACACATCTTAGTTTCCTGAATAAGAACTACATCCAGTTTATGATCTCTAATAATATTACGCAACACATCCTACTTGTGGGGGGCGTTCAACCCTCTGATATTCCATGAAATTATCTTCATACTTTAACTGGGGATAAGGCTGATTCAATGGAACTCTGTGTTCCATCAGCACGGTTCTTCCAACTTTCCTGTTCCCTTTGATTCTTTACAGAGGGTCTCCCCTATTTTTTTCTCTGACTTCCAACATTTACAACCTTCTTATTCTTTCTTCTGGTTGAAATACCTCTATTTGGTCCTCCATTATTTGACTTGCTTTCTTTAATACCAAAAATCCTAGGATTTCCCTCAAGACCAACCGTCTCCATGCTTTTGGGAGGAGTTTTGCATTGGGAGTTCAGGATCATATTTCCAGTCTTCTTAGGACCTCTATTGGTTAATAACAATAGCAAAACAGTTTCCGAGATATTACAGTCCTGAGCTTCATTAAAGTCTTCCTCATTTTCTTTATTATTAGATGAAGCTGAAGCATCATCATTGGAAAAATCATCAGCTTTATGCTGGATGATAGGATCAACCTTCAGATCCTTTGATTCAATTTTTTGAGCCAATTCTTTGGTCCCATTCTCTTCCTCCTTGTTACTTTCTTTTTGACTATTAGAACAGGCACAATCAAATTTTTCCTTGTTATTATTCATACCCTTCTTTTCCTTGTTTTCCATCTCAGTCACTTCCTTCTTAGGGATAACCTCTGAAGGTGGATCATCATTCTTCCCTTTCATTTTCCATTTTTGATTCAAATTGCTATTAGTTTTACTATTCTTACCCTTCTTGTATGGACAAGATTGTGCGCAATGACCCAACTTTTTACAATGAAAACACACAAACGGGAGAGATTCATATTCAATCACTTGGGTCCATTTCACCAGTTTAGACAAAATCTCAATCGATTGAGGCATATCGGTCATTTGATTAACATTAACACAAATATGAGAAAAAACACACCTAGATTTGGCTGTGATCATCGAGTCGATCGACAGAAGTTCCCCGAATGAGCCTGCAATCCCTTTAAAAACCTCCTCATTCTAGAACTCCAATGGAAGGCCAAGAAGACGTGTCCACATAAGAGCTGACACAAAAAAAGAATCATCCATAGGTAGGTTAGGAGACCATTTCTGTAAAGCCAAAGTTGACTTGCCAAACATCCATGACCCTTCACAGAGTGCTTTGTTCATATCTTCTTCATTATTAAAAGCAAAGGAGAAAAACCCCCTAGGCAAAGCCGCCACATCCACTTGGCCTTTGAAAACCCATTTTCTCCTTATAAAGTTCCTTACTACATCGATGTCAGGTCTAAAACTAGAAAACCATCCAACCAAAGTCATAGCTAATCCAGAAACAGTGAAATCAACCAGCTTATCCGGCACAGATATAGCAAAAACCCCTGTCGCTAAATCAAAAAGATTTTTAACTTCCAAAAGTCCAGATTGCACCAAAGGCCTAACTCCAAAAAGAGTCATCCATTTCTTTTCTTTACTTCTATCATGTGGGTCCCCAGTTTTGGAATCTTTATCTTTCATTGATTTGATTGTTGCCTTGTCTCCCTCAGTAACTTGAGATGCCTGGGAACCTGCATGATCTCCAGCTCCAACCGCATAAAGACTGCCATCCCCATGAAGTCTGCCATCCCCATATTTGAAATTTAAATTTCCCTCTCGCCGCTCCCCTCCTCCCTCAAAGTCCGCCATTTTTTTTGTAGAAGCTTTGATTTGTTAGGATCAACCTCGCAAGAGGATTTAGATGTGTGTGTATTAATAATTTATAAATTATTAATATTTTAATAATAAATGATATCATATATTGGATAATATTCAATATCCAATACGTTATTTAGGATAGGGAGAGGGAGAGAGAGAGGGGGGGTTTGAAAGGGAGAGGGAGAGATATAGAGAGAAGGGTAAAGGGAGAGGGACAAATAGGGAGACAAGGGTAAAGGGATTTAGAGAGAGAGAGAGAGAGAGAGAGAGAGAGAGAGAGAGATTTGATGCCTTGTTTAGGATTAGAAGAGAGAGGGATATTCAATGCCTTGTTTAGGATTAGAAGACAGAGGGATAGGGAAATAAGGGAATAGGGCATCCTGAATCTCCCTCCCCCTATCCCTAGCAATCATTTTTTAGCATCTTTGTAGAGGTATAATGGGAATAGTAGTCGTTGAAAGAAAAAAATGTAAAACAAAGATTTCAAATGAGAAAATTCAAGCATATAGACAAACAGACAGAGAAAGTCATAGGAAGAGAAGACAAGGTGTGTCAAATGTTGGTGAAGCCTTTGCAAATGTTATTTCAAGTGAAGAGGAAATTGAATTTACAAATGTTGAGCAAGATATTGAAAATGAAAATGAAAATGTAAATATTGATATTAGAAATGTTGAACATGATATTCAAATTGGAAATGAAAATGTTGAATAGATATTCAAAATGAACATGATATTGAGTTTAGAAATGAAAATGTGGGAATTAAAAATGAAAATGTGGGAATCAAAATTGAAGGTGAAAATGTTGGAATTGACATTGAAGGTGAAAATACTGAAATTGACATTGAAGGTGAAAATTTGGGAATTGAAATTAAAGGTGGAAATGTTGAGCCAAGTGAATATTATGTGGCAGCGAATTATATGAGAAATGAAGATCCTCCCATGGAAGAAAGACAAATTCCAAATTCAATACCTTCAAGAACTCCGAAATGGTTACTTGAAATTGATGAGAACATTATAGACAATATTGAAGTCAAGAGGTCAACACAAACAACTTGATTGTGGGCTACACAACTTCTCAACCAATATTTTAGCAATAAGACATTAATCAAGCAATGCTAACTTTTTGTTCAATTGCTAAAGATGCAAAATATGAGGCCTTTGCTAGCCAAATTGAAGATTCGTGTGAATAAGCAGATGGAGAAAAATTCTATTATTGTCAAAAAAAATTTTAATGCTCTCAATTCTATTGGAAAGAATAGAAAGTAAAAAGATAAGAGAGTTGCTCGAAGAGTGATTGCATCCTCCTTAGCAATCCATCATTTGAGAAAGGCTCACTTTATGAGAAAAACTTGTGTTGATTTGAATATTAATCGTAAAAATTTGGATATAGCATTTGTAAGAATAGAAAGACTCAATGATCCTCTTCAAAATGATACATAGGATTTTGGTGGGAGGATTTCATGTGTTGATAAGAAGTTGACTGACAATGTAAAGGAGGAAATTCAACGATTTTAGCACTCCAACTCTAGAGTATCATCCAATGTAAAGGATGTTTTAAAGTTAAGAATTGGTAATCAAGATTGGACACCACATCCTCAACATTTCTTGGAATCAACAAACAATGTTGTACAATTTTTTTTGTGAAACACATCCAACTTTACAATTCTCACAAAGGGCCTTTGAATCTTTGAAGCCATTTTATTGTGTACTTCTTAATATTTGTAATACTTGTTGTCGCAAATATCATGTGGATTTTTTAACGTACCATAAACTTTCATGCTATATTCGTTCTACTTTGCATACTAATGAAATGTTGCAAAAGTGTTGTGCAATGTAACTTACGAGATCATCAAGAGACTTGCTAGATCTATTTTTTATGTCCTAGAGATGATGGATGCTTTTTCTATAGAAATGATTGTTTAAAAGAGAAGTGCTCATAATGTGGTGGCTTGTCAAAGTGTTTTTTGTATTTTCATGAGAGAAATGAACACGAATTTGGAAAGAACATTGTTGAGAAAAAAAGATATGAGACAGTCAAATATACTTTGAAGAGTAGTGGTGAAGGTTATAGATGTGAGTTGGTCTCTAGAGAAGGTAATGTTGTTAATTTTATTATAGATTTTAAGAAAAATATTTTCTACAAGTATGCAAGACATACCCATAGGTATCAATTGTTGGATCAACAGTTCAGGATGTGTAATAACTCTTTCCAGATTGGCACTATTATATCAGAGGTTGGATTTGCATAAAACTATACATTGCAATCACAAAATGAGGTATAGGCTTAGTATCACAATTCAACTTAGAATGCTATTTTTGTTCACATAAAATATAAATATTCCCTTGATAGTACAAAACAAGATAGGAAGATAATAAGGGAGTTCTCATTTTTATATGAGTGATGTAGATCTCACTCCTTTGAGTATGTGCAACATTATTTCTAGATTTTTTTGAGTTCTTGCTAGAAAAAGGTATTACAATAGACCGACATCTCATTTGGTCAAATAACTGCATGAGTCAATTCAATAATGCTCATATGTTTTATTAGTTGAGTGGAATGCATGCAGAGAGGCATGTACCTCACATTTGGAATTTTTTTGAAGTAGGGCATGGAGAAGTGGATAATTATGGATTAGGTTCATGTTTGAAGAGAGCTCTAGTTAAGGAGCAAGTGAGGATTTTAGGTGCGAAATTCTCTAATGCACATTCTATTGTTGATTGGTGTAGTTCAACAATGTCACAAGGAGGGACACTTGATTTAGCAGAGCACAAATTCTTTTGGTTGGTTGAGGAGGGCAAGGTAGGAGACAAATTAGATTGTTAGACAATCAAATATTCTTCAAAGATGCATTCATTTCATAGCTTAGATGCAAGTACATGGAAAATTTGGACATGAGAGTTGGCTTGTTTTTGTCAGAGTTATTTTTAATGTGACATGATCAATGCGATCCAAGTGAATGGGTGGATACATGGGTTCTATAATATCTAACTCCTTTATCTCAAACAATATCCATGTCAAATTATGACATGAAAAGTTTAGTTAAGTATGACTGTCTTTCAAACATATTCTACAGTCAGGTTTTTGCAGTTGTTGCACCACAGGGAAATGAAGAATGACCAAACTATTGGCTGGCACAATGTGTACAAGGAAAGAAGATGCTAACACAATCGATGATAGATGATGATGGGTTCATGTATCCTACTGGTTCAGTTGTTGTTGCAGGAACTTGGTTGTGAATATACATGATTAGAAAGAACGACATACCTGCATTGGAAGATTATGAGAGACACACAACCATTCTCATGTATTCCCACCTTATTATAGCTAAAAACTGTCAATTTGTAGAAACATCATGCAAGACCAAAGATAAAAGAACTATGGACAGTAAGTAGTGTTTATCATGAAGCAATACTCTAGATACTCTTAAGCAAATAGATGACCTTTTAGGCACAGTTGAGTAGCATATCTATCTCATACAAAATGGGAAAAGAATATAATCTTCTCTTAATTTTTATCATTTATCATCGTGGATTTAATTTCAAATAATGATCCTAAACTTTTTTTCTCACGTTGTATATGTTTCTTAACCTTTCTTAAAAAATGTTAAGTCTTTTTGATGGACAATACTATTGAATCACCATTTTGCTTCAACATTGTGGGTGCATTTGATATAACTCATAAGGATGTATCTTCATGGTATATAATCATGCCTCTTAATTTATTATCATGAATTTAATTTTTAATAATGATCATAAATTTTTTTTGTTCACATTGTTTATGTTTCTTAACCATTCTTAAAAATGTAGGTCTTTTTGATGGACAATACTATTGCATCACCATTTTGCTTCAGCATTATGGGTACATTCAATGTAATTCATAAGGAGGTATCTTTATGGTATATAATCCTACCTCTTCATTTATTATCATGCATTTAATTTTAAATAATGATCATAAAAATTTATTGTTCACATTGTTTATGTTTCTTAACTATTCTTAAGAAATGTAGGTCTTTTTTATTGACAATACAATTGTGTCAACATTTTGCTTCAACATTAAAAGTATAAGCTTGAAGTATGACATTGCACCAACATTTTGCTTCATTTTAAAGAATTATCATAGTAATATGTTGTTCATGTTGTTTATATTAGTCTTTATTAATATGTAGACATTTCTCTACACAAGCTTGGACTAGGACATGAAGATATTAGAGGCACATGGAGTAGGATGTTGTATTTGTATATGAGTACATTGATGTAACTCTGTATTGATGATATATGATATATTTGTACATGAGTATATTCATGTAGTTGCATTGACAATATACAATGTATTTGTACATGAGTATTGTTTTAGTTGTATTCATGATATACAATGTATTTGTACATGAGTACATTGATGTAGTTGTATTGATGATATACAACGTATATGTGCATGAGTACAATGGTGAAGATGTATTGATGATATACAATGTTTTTATACATGAGTACATTGGTGTAGTTGTATTGAAGATATATAATGTATTTGTACATGAGTACATGGGTAATCAAAAGGATATGTTGGTGTAATGGTGATTATGTGTCAGAATGTATGTAAATTATGATGATTATGATTAAAAAGATGCATATACTAACAAATATTATGTGTATGACCCACTTATGTATGTTCATGGATGTCACATGTAATTGTATTGGTAATTATGTGTCTATAATATATGCTTAATATAGTTAGGCTTAATATATGCTTGTTATTCTATATTTATTGTTTTCATCCTCTATCATTTTTTTACCTAGCTAGCATACATTCATTAAGGTTGTCCAAGGTTCACTAGGTCTTAGTATAGATAGGATATTGTAGAGGTCCCTCATGTCAATTTGTAGGTTGGCTTGGATGTCAGTACATATTGCCATTGCAAATCCCCAAGCAAATCAGATATTAATGGGATATTATATTAAAAATATATATTATATTATATATGACATAATATATAATATATTATATATATATATTATATAGTATATGATATATGATATAATATAATATATAATATATTATATTATATTATATTATATAATATACATTACATTATATATTATATATGATATATAATATTTAAAATGCAAAAACCCTAAAAAAATTGGATATTCGATTTTTGTGGGTATTTTTATACCCATTGTGACAATCCGTGGGTCATTTTTCACCACAGGCTATGCTAAGGAGATAAATTTGATATTAGATAATAGCGGAGATCTGATTTTGGGCATAAAAAATTGTGATTTTCTCATCTCAGGTATGATTTCATGTCATTGTGTTGTTTTTCTCAATTTTTTTGCATTTTTTATTTGTCTATTGGCTTTTTCATTTAAACTAGATTTTTTTAATTGAAATACAATTTTCTTTCAAATTTGTTGATTAAATTCAAAATTTCAAATTCAATCAGGTTAAGTGGGAGATAACAATGAAAATTGTGAACCACAACTGTCACAACCACCAAACCCTCTTGTAGCAAACCCTCCATTGCCAAACCACCCCTCAATTTAGGATTTAATTGCCCAAAATTTGAACCAATTGAGGGGCATTGCAGATGCTTATAGTATAATCCCTCATCTAGTCCCAATGTTAGATCCCCTCAAAGCTATAATAAACAATGTACAAACCGTCACTGAGGAGCACAATGCCACTCTTTTGTGGTGAGAATCCATGAGGGCTAGATATGTGAATGGCTTGACATATGATAAGGTCAAGGAGCTTGAGATTTCGAAAGTTGATATTGCCACATTGTTTGTAAATCCCTGCACTCGACAACCCATAGACATGAAAAAAATAAAAAATTCCATAAAATGGTGTACAAATGATGATATGGTGAATATATTTTGGGATCATTGGTGGATGGTTTTTGATAAACCACCCTAAAAAAATCTTGATGTCCCCTTTTATTTCATTAAAAAATTGTATGCTGAGTTTATTTTAGGCAAGCATGTCAACTACTATGACATCAAGCCTTTCTAGGGTGTGGGTTTAGGTATGCCTCAAGATAGACCTGGGGTAGTTTGAGTAGTACAGGGCCTATAAGTCCCCCCTCCTCCTATTGATCCCCCACCTCTAGTGCAACATCCATATATCATTGTTGAGGCAGCGTCATAGACCATATCGGTTATTCACTCTTTGAGTAGCCTTTTGGTTTCTCAGGTTGGGGCACTAGCTCATCCTTTTAGTGATGGTGTCGGTGGATCCAGTGGCATTGACACGTCCTCTTCAAGTCCACATATTTGTTTTTTGCATAGTTGTGCTATGTGTGGGCATGTATGCTTAGGTCCAATTGGAGAGCTAGTTGATCCTCCTGCAGACACTGCAGCTCATGAAGTGCATGAAATGCATGATGGACCAAATGTGATGATGGGGACTACAGGATACCTTGGAGAGTCCTTGCATGCTAGAGGTGAGGACACACCTTGATCATACATTGATGATGTAGTGGTAAGAGTTGTATTTTCGCAATGCATTTTATTTTAAATAAATATTTATAATCTAAATAGTATTAAGTACTAATGTTTATATACATGGTCTATTTAACAGTTGATGACAAAGGAGGATTTGACACAGGTCCATGATGGCACCTTGATAGCCATTTCATTTGGCCTTGACAACTATACGGTACATATATTATTGCACCTATGCATTTACATTTTTATTCCACATACATGCTCGTCATTTATATAGGATTTTTTTAATTATATAGTAACTTGCATGTAAATCTTATTTTACTCTTGTAGGACACAAGTAGCATGATTGCAGTGCTGCGTGATTCTGTTAGGATAACCAGTGAACAACTGAGAGGGAGGGGGGGGTGAATCAATTGTTAACAAATTATAACTTTTAATCCACAATATAACCTTAAACAGATGCCAATAGGAACAAATAACGGTAAATAAAGCAACTTAATAATTTAACCAGAAAATCAATGCAAAGCAATCATACCATATAACACCATGATTTGTACGTGGAAAACCCAGAAAGGGAAAAACCATAGTGGGAAGCTTACCCACAGTTAGATAATACTTCTGTAGAAAGTATGTGTTACAATGAGGGGCCTGCACTTGCAAGAAGGCACACTGCCTAGAGCATACTGCTCATTACAAAAGAGTCTCACTAACTACAGAGAGGCTACAACCTTCTCAAAATAAATGGACAACAATCCAATAGAGTGAACTTCTGGAAATAGCATCTACCATGCTTGATTACAATCCCAGTTAAGCTTAATGTCAGACGACTAAATCCTCTTCTGAATCCAATTCGATCACCAATGATCAAACAACTCCTCTGCCTGAATGATATTACAATATTTGCACATTACTTTCGTTGACCATGACCTTTTTTAATAACCATGATACTTTACAAAGAGTCTCTACCTCTAATTTATACAAACCCTAAGGCCTAAACCAATTAGGTCGACCACCTAAAGATATTATAATAAGATCATTACATAATTTCATTTACAATGATATGCCATGTCGGCTCAAGACCAAAACAATAATAACCAATCCATAAAATATCTCAAAGCATCCCGAAAATGTGTAGAGTACATGCTAGCATAATACCCATCCATAACCTAGATAGGTACTAGACCTATTCTAGGTCTACCACACCAAAGCAAAGTCTTCAAGCATGATCAACAAACATCTTCAGCATCCTGAAATCTACGAAGAAGTTGCACCAACACCAATTGTGCATCTTGTCACAATTCCTCAATGAAAGCTCTATCGGTAAAGCCTTAAACCAGTGCTGGTAAGGGTTTACCAAAGTGAATGATAACATCCAATTACCAAGCCAATACCAACTAACCAAAACATGCTCATGAAGCATATAACACATGAAATCAATATATACTTCACTGATCCAAATATGCTGGAAGTGTTAACTAGATAATCTCTTCTGCCAGTAACACTAGATCTTCTACCGGTAACCTATTTGCCGATAACCATCCATAACAGCTAACAATCTCCCCTTTTTACATTTATGGCAACACTAGATGTGAAAAACATCTAAGTACCAAGAAATACCAAACAAGTCTCCCCGTGAAAAACATCTAAGTACCAAGAAATGACAAACAAGTCTCCCCCTATGGAAGACAACTAGTTAATCAACAACTCTCCCCCTATGAATGATATCTTTGTAAGGTTCTGAATGATTTTCACATTACTATCACTCCCCCTTTGACATCAATGCCAAAAATCTGACAAAAATACCAAAGCAATGATATAAACCTTTGAATCTCAAAGCTGGCTACTCCCTCTGAGTAGTAACATCACTCATTAGTGCCAAAATGAATAATGTCTCTGATAATACATGTCAAACCGATGACAAACTCCATCAATCAAGTCTCTGTCAGGGGGGCACAAACCCCTAACCTGTCTCTCAGATATTCAAATGATTATTTAGACAATGGTTTAGTGAATATGTCTGCAATCTATTCTTTAGAGTGCACATAAACCAATTTGACTTTCTTTGCTTCTACCTTGTCCTTTAGAAAGTTATACTTTATTGAAATATGCTTAGTTTTAGAGTGAAATAATAGATTCTTAGACATGTCAATAGCTGCATAGTTATCACAGTAGATAACTACCAGTTCACTACAATTTACTCTGATATCCTTCAGCATTTGCTTCATCCACAGAACTTGAGTGCAATTAGTTGTTGCTGCAACATATTCAGCTTCTGCAGTAGATAAAGAAATGAATAACTATTTTTTGCTTATCCACGAAACCAGTTTTTTTCCAAGAAAGAAAGCTCCACTAGAAGTGGTCTTCCTATCATTAGTATCACATGCCCAATCTGAGTCAGTATATGCACATAAAGTGAAATCATCATCTCTGGAATACCATAAACCATATTTTGTTGTTCCTTGTAAATACTGGAATATTCTTTTTACTGCACATTCATTATTTTTTTTAGGATTACTTTGATATCTTGAAATAATACTTACTGCATTCATAATGTCAGGTCTAGTCTGAGTTAGATATAACAGACCACCAATCATAGATTTATACATTGTCGGATTTACCGGTGAAGAAGTGTCCTTGATAGATAATTTCTCACTTGTAATTATGGGAGTACCTACCGGTTTAGAATTCTCCATACCAAAATTTTTCAACAATTCTCTTAAATACTTAGTTTGACAAATAAACACCCCTTTGTTAGTTTGAGTAATTTGCAAACCTAAGAAAAATTTCATCTCACCAATCATGGACATTTCAACATCATTTTTCATGTTGTTAGCAAATTCCATGCATAGTTTATCTTCTCCTCCAAAAATGATATCATCAACAAAAACTTCAATAATTAGAATATCATTATCAGTGATTTTATAATATAGATTACTATTAGCATTGCCTATAGTAAAACCAAGCTTCAAAAGATATTTATCCAACCTTGCATACCAAGCTCTAGGAGCCTGTTTCAAACCATATAAAGCTTTCGTCAATCTGCTAACCATATTTTTATCATCTATCAATGAAAATCCATCAGGTTGCTTAATGTAAACTTCTTCCTTAAGCTCACCATTCAAAAATGTACATTTGACATCCATTTGACAAACCTTATAGTTCTTATAAGCTGCATAGGCAAGAAATAGTCTAACAGCATCAATTCTAGCTACAGGTGCAAATGTCGCACCATAATCAATTCCTTCCATTTTTTAATATCCTTTACAAACCAATCTATCCTTGTTCCTTATAACTTGTCCATCCTCATTCAGTTTAATTCTAAAAACCCATTTAGTTCCAATAAAATTCTTATTTTTAGGCCAGTTAAGTAAAGACCGAGTTTCATTCTTCTCTATTTGATCTAATTCATCTTTCATAGCCTTTAATCAATGTTTATCCTTACAAGCTTCAATAACGGTTGTCGGTTCAACTTGAGAAATAAGACTTACCTCTTCATTTGCCAGTTTTCTTCTTATCATAACTCCCTTGTTCCTATCTCCAATAATTTGATCTTCAGAGTGATTTAATCTTACATACCTTGGTGTCTTCTGAACTTCAGGTTCACTACTCTGATCATCAGTCATAGTCAAATTTTCTGATTGTGTCGGTGTAACTATTTCAACTTCCTATATCGGTTGAGGTAATGTCAATTCTATTATGACCATTTCCACTGTCGATTCCCTGTCATATGATATAGAAGATTTTTGTACTATTCACTCACTTTCACATCTAGGATCAAACTTTCCAAATGAATCATCTCTTTTGATATAGCATTTACTTCCAAAAATTATGAAATACTTAACAATAGGTGTATGTCCAAACCATAGTTCATAAGGGGTCTTATCAGTTTCACCTTTGATTTGAACTCTATTGAATGTGTAGACTGTTGTACTCACTGCTTCTCTCCAGTAGATATGAGGCGATTTGGCTTCCATCATCATAGATCTAGCTGCTTCCAAAATGGTTTTGTTCTTTCTTTCAACTACTCCATTTTGCTGAGGAGTCCTAGGTGTAGATAGTTGTCTCTTGATTCCATTTGTCTCACAATAACTGTTAAATTCATGAGAAGTGAATTCACCATCATGATCTGATCTTAGACATTTGATTTTCAGTCAAGTTTCTATTTCAACCTTTGCTTTAAAGATCTTGAATTTCTCAAAAGCTTCAGACTTCTCCCTTAGAAAAGTCACCCACATCATTCTAGAATAGTCATCAACAATCAACATGAAATACCTATCACCTTGAAAGCTTCTAGTCCTTGCTAGACCACATAAGTCAGTGTGAATCAAATCAAGTACATCATTAGATTTATCATGTATGATTTTGAAATAACTTCTTACTTTCTTACTCAATTGACATTCCTTACAATGTAGATTATGAGGCTTCATAATCTTAGGTATATCTCTAGCTGCCTTAGTTGAACTAGTCTTAATAATGCAATCAAAATTAACATGATACAACCTCTTATGCCATAGCCGACTCTCATTAATATGAGAAATCAAACATGTTTTATTACCAGTGTTCAAGTGAAAGATGTTACTTCCAATCTGAATACCGGTTGCAATTTATAAACTAGTCTTGTTAATGATTTTGCATTTTCTATCTTTAAACTGAAGTTGAAAACCCTTATCAACTAATTGACCAACACTTAAAAAGATTATGCTTAAAACCTTCTACATAATAGACATTATCATTATCATGCTTGCCATCCAAAGAAATAATACCTCTACCTTTGACCATACATGCCTTGTCATCTCCAAATCTGACTTGACCACCATTGTATTCTTGCAGGGACAAAAATTTCCCTTTATCTCCAGTCATCTGGTGTGAGCATCCACTATCAATTACCCATTCATTTTTATCTTCAACTTTTTCTACTAGGCCCTTCTCTTCATTCTTGATATCCGGTTCTGGTTCATCTTCCTTCAAAGCATAGAACACCCATTCTTTTCCATTTCTATATCCACTAGCAGGGTCTTTTGTTGGTTCATCTCCAAAGTCATCACTTACTCCTTCCTCATCTGCTATGTAGCACTGTTTATACTTCTTGAATCTATATCTATTCTGGTTAGGCTTAAAAGTTTTCTTAACTCTTTCCTCAAACCTTGCATTCCTTTCAGGACATCTAGATGCAAAATGACCAATCTTATTACATGCAAAACATTTAAAATGTGCTTTTCCTTCATACTTACTTCCAGTTGGACCTTTAGGTATTCTTCTAGCAAATAAGGCTTCACGTTTCTTAAACTCTTCATCTTATTTCCTTGTGTCTTCCAATTCTTTTGCAAATAGGGCTCTCCAATCACTTTTGCTGGTAGATGTTGATGATGATGCATGAAAAGTAGGTTCAGACTTTACAGCTCTATAAGATCCAAATTCTTCAAGCTCAAAAGAAGATAATTTCCCAATCAGAATGTCTTTGTTAACTGAAGTGTTTTCCATTGTTCTTAACTCATTAATAGTAGTTGCCTTCATCTTGTAAGCTAGTGGAAGGGCTCTCAAGACTTTGGAAAAAATTTCATCTTCACTTAGAAATCCTCCACAACATTGAATTTCCATAACAATCTCATTTACTCTTTCCATAAACACAACAATTCTTTCATTATCTTCCATTTTCAAATTTTCATATCTTACCCGGTAACGATCAAGTTTAGCAATTTTGATAGTAGGGTCACCTTCATTGAGTGTTTGCAATTTGTCCCATATAACCTTAGTCGATGATTTGTCAGTTAATCCCATGATCTGCTAATCAGTAAGTTCACACAAGAGGGCTTCTCTAGCTCTGCAATCATTGTCAATGTTCTTATCCAAGTCTGCAGGAGCAGGATTGCCAGATGCTGGATCATAAGGTGTGTATCCTTTCTCAATGATCTCCCAAATTTCCTTGCCAAGACATCTAAGATGAGTCTCCATCCCGATCTTCAATATCCCATAGTTTGTTCCATCAAGCATAGGGTTTTCTCTTCTAAAAATAGTTGTCAGTAGATTAGAAGAGTTAGTAGCCATAGGATCTACCTCAAGCGGTTAAGCTTTTGCAAAAGAAGACAATAGCTCTGATACCAATTGTTAGGATAACCAATGAACAACTGAGAGGGGGGAGCGTGAATCTATTGTTAACAGATTATAACTTTTAATCCACAATATAACCTTAACCAGATGCCGGTAGGAACAAATACTGGTAAACAAAGCAACTTAATAATTTAACTAGAAAATCAATGCAAAGCAATCATAAAATCCGGAAAGGGAAAAACCACTGTGTGAAGCCTACCCATAGTCAGATGATACTTTTGCAGAAAGTATGTGTTACAATGAGGGGCCTACACTTGCAGGAAGACACACTGCCTAGAGCGTACTGCTCATTACAAAAGAGTCTCACTGACTACAGAGAGGCTGCAACCTTCTCAAAATAAATGGACAACAATCCAATAGAGTGAACTGTTGGAACTAACATCTACCATGCCTGATTACAGTCCCAATAAAGCTCAATCTCGGAGGACTAAATCCTCTTATGAATCCAATTCGATCACCAATGATCGACTAACTCCTCTGCCTGAATGATATTACAATATTCACACATTACTTTCCTTGACCATGACCTTTTTCAATAACCATGATAATTTACAAAGAGTCTCTACCTCTAATTTATACAAACCCTAAGGCCTAAATCAATTAGGTCGGCCACCTAAAGATATTATAATAAGATCATTACATAATTTCATTTACAATAATATGCCATGTCGGCTCAAGACCAAAACAATAATAACCAATCCATAAAACATCTCGAAGCATCCCGGTAATGTGTAGAGTACATGTTAGCATAATACCAGTCCATAACCTAAATAGGTATTGAACCTATTCTAGGTCCACCACGCCAAAGAAAAGTCTTCAAGCATGATTAATGAACATCTTCAGCATCCTGAAATCTATGAAGAAGTTGCACCACCACCAATTGTGCATCCTGTCACAATTCCTCAATGAAAGCTCTATCAGTAAAGCCTTAAACGAGTGTCGGTAAGGGTTTACCAAAGTGAATGATAACATCCAATTACCAAACCAATACCATCTGACCAAAACATGCTCATGGAGCATATAATACATGAAATCAAATATACTTCACTAATCCAAATATGCCGAAAGTCTCAACCAGATAATCTCTTTTGCTGATAACACTAGATTTTCTACCGGTAACCTATTTGCCGATAACCATCCATAACAACTAGTGTTGACATCAATGAAAAAACATCAATGCAACACATAATCTATTTATCCATTATACCAACAGATTCAAGCTCTTCTGGTGCAGTTGGAGACAAGGGAAAGGTAATTGAATGCAAACATGATTGAATTAAGATTTAAAATAACTTATAAAGATTATACATGTCTACATATATTAATAGTTTCACATACTTGTCATCTTTATGTACAGAAAATTGTTGGCTTCACATCCTTGTTGACTGCATCCATTATACCTAAAGAAGAAGAAGAGATGCATCAGGTACACATGTCTATTTTATTTTGTGTTTAGTAGATACAATTCATTCCTATCAGCGACAATTATATGCTAACTTGTATCAATGCTATGTTTGTGAACATATGTAGGTTGCGTTTGGAAATCTTGATGACATACCTCCTCTAGCGAAGACATATGTCAAGACTCCTCCAAATTTGAAGAGGAAATGTGGAGATGAGGTAAACAAGAATTAAATTTTAGAGTTCAATTATAGTACAATGTATATTGATTTGTATGTTAACTTTTCGAATGTGAATTGTATAATATAGCTAATTTTAATTGTTGTTTGATTTTTCTTGTGCAGGATCCTTCAAAGAGGAGCAATGCAGTGAATCGAATTGATTTTGATGATCCATCAGTAATTTAGGATGCTATAGATCATTTTGGGATACTCACATGTCTATTTGGCATGTATATTTTGTATATGGACATACATTTACATATATTGACATATATTTTGTTTGAACTGGCGTTTTTGCCATTTTTGTATATGGACATACACTTGTAATTATTTGACATTTTAATATATATAGAAGTTGAGATTCGATATAGCTTTTTCCTTGTAGTGCCCAAACATTTAGGGAAAAAACATGACAACAATTTCTTTTTAAAATGAGGATTAATCACTCGAGTTTACATAAAGTTAAGATGTGGTTGTTCACTTAGTTTCACTAGTTTGATTACTTAAGTATCAACCTATAATGATCTACAAGAGAATGGGTTAGAGTGTCTTATTTAACTCTTAACTAGAGGGGTAACATGTAACGTTTATTGGCTAAGTGGGGAAATTTAACCCCCCCAAGGCCTCCCACTACAATATCTTCAGTAGGGTATAGTTCTTTAAATAAGATTAAAGACACTAACCCCTAGGGGTGACATTTATGCTTCACCCAAATCTACAAGCAATTTAATAATTTAAAATAATTTATTAAAATTTAATCAAGTGTTGAAAACCATTCAATTCACCTTAAATATAATTACTAAAAATCTATGTTTCAATTTCTTATAATTACTAATTAATCCCATTTCCATTTAAAGCTGATTAAAACAAATCAAATAACACCAATACAACTTTAATGTTAATTATATCGCTCAATTGTAATTCTTCAATCTTACTATATTAGTATTAGTATAATTTTCTTATATTAATATTAATTTAAAAATCATAGGTATTCATTTTCCAACAGTAATATCCCACCGCCATAAATTAATCATTTATATATTTTTATATAGATGTATATGCATTATATACATATCCAAATTTTTTTATATATATGTATATGTGTGTGTGTGTGTGTGTGTGTGTGTGTGTGTGTGTGTGTATGTATGTATGTATGTATGTATGTATGTATGTATTAGAGTGTCTTATTTAACTCTTAACTAGAGTCTTCAGACATGTAGTGTCATGGTTAAAACACTTCGTTGGTGAAGTGGCCACCAAGGTTGAAACCCCTGCTGGGCCATTGTGCTTGCAAGCCTTGTGTCTTCACTAGGCCATTGTGCTCGTGGGTTTGAACAAGTGAAGTGTGGGGATGAGGACCCCCGGTTGTGGTCTCACCGATTCATAGCTCCGAGACAAAAGTGTTTCACATGGAGCCGGAGGGTGTGTCATGCCAGCGTCACCTGTCAAGTTAAAAAGCTTACTAGGCATTATTTAAAAAACAAAAAACTCTTAACTAGAGGGGTAACATGTAACATTTATTGGCTAAGTGGGGAAATTTAACCCCCCCAGGCCTCCCACTTAAATATCTTCAATAGGGTATAGTTCTTTAAATAAGATTAAAGACACTAACCCCTAGGGGTGACATTTATGCTTCACCCAAATCTACAAGCGATTTAATAATTAAAAATTATTTATTAAATTTTATTCAAGTGTTGAATACCATTCAATCCACTTTAAATATAATTACTAAAAATCTATGTTTCAATTTCTTATAATTAGTAATTAATCCCAGTTCCATTTAAATCTGATTAAAACAAATCAAATAATGGCAATACAACTTTAATGTTAATTATATCGCTGAATTGTAATTCTTCAATCTTACTATATTAGTACTAATATAATTTCCTTATATTAATATTAATTTTAAAATCATAAGTATTCATTTTCCAATAGTAATATCCCACCACCATAAATTAATCATTTATATATTTTACACACACACACACACACACACACAGAGATATATATATATATATATATATATATATATATATATATATATATATATATATATATATATATATATATATCCACAAATACCTCAAATATGGGGTCTACAAATACAACCCATTCGTAAACATCTAAATTTATTATATATATGTAAATGTACTTATATAGATATTTATTCTTATTTTTATATGTATACAAATACATATACATATATTTGAAAATGTTTACTTTATATAAAACAAACCATAATTTTTTTATTTATTTTCTAAAACCCCTTTTTAAATATGCCCTAATTAACCAATAAGTTAGGGCATCTCTTTTTTCAAACTTTCATTACTTTTTGCATGTAGTGTATACAAAGGAGAGCAGTGGATTACTAGTGCAGGGCGCCATGGATGCCGCAGGGACACCACAGTGGGTCACGCCCACTATGGGTCACGACTGTGTAGTGGGACACTCCACTATGGGTCGCAGTCGCACAATGCGACACCCCATTGTGGGTCATGGCCTCACAGTGGGTCACGGCCTCACAGTGGGTCGCACCCCCTGTGAGTCGTGCCTCAGTAATGTCGCTTGGCTCCACCAAACATTAAGCCGACTTCCTTTTTTATTTTCTCTATTTCTTGGGTTTAATATATATATATATATACAACAATATTTTTTTATATATTAAAAAGATAGTCATATATATATATATATATATATATATATATATATATGTATGTATATATATATATATATATATGTATGTATATATATATATATATATATATATATGTATGTATGTATTTACACTTGCGTAAACATATTATTTAAAATTGCTCTGAAACCCTAGCGCTCAAAGCGTGACCATGGCAGTCGTGGTAGGGTTTGCAGGTCCGCAAACTTGACAGTGGCATTGCAAATCAGTGACGAGGCCATAAGGGGTGGCAGGGGTGGCCATGGGGCTAGCAGGGGCGGCAAGGGTGGCAACCGGGCCAGTAGGGGTGCGAGTTCGAGAGGCCAGCAAGGGCGACGATGGGGCTAGTAGGGGCGGAGACAGGGTCAGCAAGGGCACGAGATTGGGAGGCCAACAAGGCTAGCAAGGACGATGATGGGGCCAGCAGGGGCGGTGACAAGAGCTACAGGGAGGGAGGCAAAAGTTGGCGATGAGAGCTGCTGGGTGGAAGCTAGCAATGAGAGTTGCAGGGTGGACGATAGTGGGAGCTGCAACCATTGCATGCCTTACAAACAATGCATGTCTTGCAACCACCGCATGCAACATTGTATTCCCTAGGCGAGACTAGTAGGGTCAAATTGTTTTGCATGCAGCCCTTGTCACGAGGTAACAAGCCAAACAATGGCCAAACGGTGGGTGGGCGACAATGACTGTCTACATATAGAGGGATTGAGTAACCCTGAGTGATGTGGCGAGCCATGCAACCAGGGTTGCTAGGGCCTGGACCTGTGGGAGTTAGGCGGGTTTTGTGGTAGTTACATGACATTATATAAGAGGATAGACATTCTTTTGGCGGAGGCTAGCAGTTTATAGGCAGGTTGCAAGGTAAGGGGAGAGAAAGAAGATTTTCGTGACATCATTTTGAACGTTGAGTAGACCAAACACCATAGGTCCCTTTTGACATTTGTGAGGGGACATCACCGCGATCACTCCATTCTCTATCTGAGTCGCAGGCTAATCTTATTGATCTTCCAACATATGTGAGCTGGCCAAACAATACCCAGTTGATAAACCCCAAATTTCTTTCAATCCCAAACAATCTTCCAATAAACAACCTGCGCCAAGGAGCACCCTTCAAACCAAAAGAGACTACACAAAACTAGAGAAAGAAAATCCCTTGCACATCTTTTCCTGATTCACTTGCACAAAATTCAGATGTAGAAGGTAGTGGCCAACTCTCAAATGATTCAACTAAAGATGGTAGCCGAGCTCCAGTCTCGCAAAAGGTCAAGAATGTTGCTAATACTGGAGAATTAGGCAAATTGGAGGGTGTGTATAAGATCGTTTTTCTGAATCATCTCATTCAGCCTCAAATAGATCTATTATGTACCACAGCCCTCATTGGTAAACTACATTCAACCATTTCCTTTATGCAATTTTCAATTTGGGCTAAACAAAATTGGCTGGGCTTTAAGGATTGTTTTTTGATGGATAAGCAATCTCTCTTTTTTATTGCCATTTTTATTCCGAAGAACATAAAAATTGTGTGCATAGATATAAGGGGTGGTTTTGTAAAGGGGTTGGTATTATCACTTTGGCGTGGGTTCCAAATTTTAATCTGGATTCAGTTCCCGCCCTTTTCATGCCTTTTTTGGATTTCTCTCCCGGGGCTCCCGCTTGAGTATCGAGATCCAAATATTGTGGAAATTTTGGCTAATCAAATGGGTATTTTTATCAAGCATGACCTTATTCCATTTGAACTTGCCCATGTAACCATCAAGGTATGCCTATTGCTAAACCTCACAAAGCCACTTCCCAAGTCTATTTTAATGACTTCCTCCATAGGGAAATGAAATCAAGTCATTTGCATACAGGGTACTAGAGATGTTGATGACTGTATAGATAAATTGGGCCATTTTAATTCACAGTGTCAAGGATCAGGTATTGATGCAGTCAGGGTTTGCAAGGATTTTGTGACTGATTTTCATAAATGCTCCTTTTATCAGTCTGTTATATCTCCTTCTTCTACACCAAGTGGGACAACAAGTGTGAAAATATCTTTTAAGATTCACTGCTTTCCAATCTTGATTGATTGGTTGTACAAGAACATATTTTCTTCCTCTCTCTTTAGGCAGGTCACTTATCCTTTTTTGAGTTTAACTTCTGTGGGACCCACAAACTCTCAAGACCAAGAAATTTCTATTCCACAGAATGCGAAGGATAATTTGATTCATAGCTTGATGTTTAATTGCCAACCTTTCCATGTGGTTGATCGCAATCTTCTCACTGTTGGACCCTTATCGAATGCTCCAAATATCGAATTAATGGTGCATGATATCCTTATCTCTGTTGCATCGAACTTGATTGATGAAATTGCTCTCAAGGAATTCCCATAAATTCAGGATGTCCCTTCTATTGATGCTATGCCTCTCGCTCTTAATACTTCACCACCCATTTTGGAGTTTAGTCATGTTGATCACCTTGTGGCTGAACACAATTCATATCAACCCATTCAACCTCCCACATAGATTGAATTCAATTTTTCTCAACATCTTTCTCTTTCTCAATCACTAAAACACCTAAAAAAAGAGGTCGGAAGCCCAAGATTCTTAAAATCCAAGAAGAGATCGCAGTTGGTATCCAGTCTACAATTGTAGACAAGTTTTCACCCCAACCAAGACCGAGAAGAACGTGTTGTCCTTCTTGAGTGAAATAAGGATCATATCTTGGAATGTTAGAGGTTTGAATGCCTCTAACAAGAGGGGATGGATCAAGCAGCAGCTGGATTCCTCCCAAGCAGACATCATTTTATTGCATGAAACAAAGCTTTTTGATGAAGCCTTTCAAAAGATTTTTAAAAAATGGACTCTATGGGATTTCATACATGTTCCTGCAGTAGGGGCTTCCAGTGGTATTCTGACATTGTGGAATCCTAGGACAATCAAAGAAAAAACCCTAAATCAAGGGACAAATTGGCATCTTATTCTTATTGAAATTTTTTATCTATCCTTTCTTCTCTTTAATATTTATGGTCCAACAACTCCCCATGAGAAACATGCTCTTTGGAATACCTTATCTTATCGAATCCATCAACAGGGAGCTCACAAAATCATCTTAGGGGGTGATTTTAATGCCATTTTGTCTCAGGATGAGAAATAGGGAGGCAACATTACTACTTCTAAGGTGATTGATGAATTTAGATCATTTGTGTCTGATAATGCCCTTTTTGACATTTCACCTTCTAATGGTCAATTTACATGGACAAACCAAAGAACTTCCCTTCATATAGAAAGTAGATTGGATAGGTTTTTCACTTCATATGAATGGATCCTTCCAAAATATACTTTTAGCTCTAATATTCTATCATTCTCTGGATCTGACCATTTTCCTATTTCATTATGCTTGGATAAACATGAACCTTCTCATTATAGACCTTCTTTTAAATTTGAAAGAATGTGTTTTCGGAACCCATACTTTCATGCTCTACTTTGTCAATGGTGGGTAAGTGCCCCCTTCTATAGGGGGAACAAAATGATTCAAATTTATATGAAAATGTAGTTTGTAAAAGCAAATATCAAAGTTTGGAATACAAAAGTATTCAAAAACATCTTTGCAGAGAAATCAAATGTAGAGAAGGAATTAAAGGACATCAACAAACTTATCTTTTCTAATGGGATCAACCCTAAAACCTTCTCAAGGTAGAAGCATTTACAAAAACAATGGGAAGAATTGTGCTCCAAAGAGGAGGAGTATTGGAGACAAAAATCAAGGGAGCTATGGCTAAAAGATGGGGATAAAAATACTAAGTTCTTTTAGGCATCTACAAAGATTAAGCAAGCTACATCTACTATCTTTTCCATAAATGCCTCTTCTTCGAGGATAAAATTAACTAATGAATAAGAAATTAGGGAAGAGGGTGAACTCTTCTTTAAAAATCTTCTTGCTCCTTATCATCATTTTTTTCCAGAGGAGTCCAGTGTCGAGTTATTGCTAGATTCCATCCCTTGTCTTATTTCACAATGTGATAATGATTATATGATGCAACCTTTCTCTCTTACTGAACTTCAAGAGGTGGTAGTTTTGATGGCTCCTGACAAGTCTCCAGGCCCTGACGGTTTCATCATGCTATTTTTTCAAAAGTGTTGGGAATTTTTAAGTTTTGATCTTTTAATGGCTTTGGAGGAGTCAAGACAAAAAGCTTTTATACTCAAGAACTTCAATTTAACCCATATTGCTCTTATCCCAAAATCCAACAACCCTCAATCTTTTGCATGTTAGGATTCCCATAGATACTAAGAGGGGGGGGGGGTGTGAATCAGTATCTAACCGGTGAATAGAATTTCTTAACTTAAAACCTGTAGAACATATTATGTACTGGTATGCAAGAAATAAAGCAATAAATAGAATTAAAAGCATCCACATGAAAAGAACACCATAACACAAGGATTTAACGAGGAAACCCGGTGTGGGAAAAACCTCAGTGGGATTTGTCACCCACAATATTCATTTACTGGCCAATAAGAGAATATTACTTGCAAGAGGGGCCTGCACATGCAGGAAGGCCAACTACCTAGAGCTCACTGTTCAATGGGAAGTCTCACTGACTTACAATGTGGATTATACAAATCCAATATCTTGTACTGCTTTACAATAGCATCTATAATGCCAGATCCAGTACCGGTTTCTTCTCTGTTCTTTACATAAAACCTTTAACATTTATTTCGCATAATAGGTTTGCCTTATATCATTTCTTATTCACTCACTTCTGCTTACAAAATGTCTACAATGATCTCTCTTATATATAAGAGTCATTTTACAACTTTCCAAGTCGGCTTTACAGAGTTTTTACAATAATAAGCAAAATATAATATAACAAAAATCCTATCAGCCTCTGTGCCGGTATACTTCCTTTCTCTGTGCCAGTGTTGGTGGTCTGAGTGCTGGTGTAGAGTGTGATCTATTGATACCGGTGAACTATCTTTCCAGTGTAATGCCTTACCGGTGCCATAGGATTGTAAGGTTTCCATCAATGACAAAACCTTCAATCACCTACAATGTCTCATTGGAGTGTGCATATGCCAACAATCTCCCCCTTTGGCATTGATGGCAACACTCATGAGAAATTTGAAAAGTGTATCAAAAAATGTGAAGTCCAAAAAAAATGTTACCAAAAATGTGTGCTCCCCCTGAGCATATGATTCCTGTGATATTGAATTTTCTCATACCACTACTCCCCCTTTGGCATCAATGACAAAGCTTGTCAAGATGTTAGTAGAGTTTGTAGTTTCAACCTGATAACTGGGTAGTTACAATTTTAAATAGATCCGCCAAAATCAAGTTTGTACTCTCCATAAAAATTTTACTATCTCTTATTGATGTCTTTGTTCTTTTAACTATACCAGTGAGGTGCTGCAAATGCTCTGCCAGTGTTTTCTATCCCTATATCAGTGCCTCAGATATTTCCTTCTGCAATGATGCTAGATAGTCCAATCTTGGACTCAGTTTTAGTCTCAAATGCTTTGCCTTATTCACTATTCTCTCCTTTTCTCTTTCTAATTTAAGTAACTCTTCCTCAGAATTTGTTATCCTTTGCTCAAAAATAGATAATGTATCAGGTGAGTTAACAAAATTATTAGCAAGTTTATTGATTTCATCCTGTACCTTGCTTATTTTCTTATCTATGTCTACTGTCAAAAAGTTTGTTTTGTAGGTGTCTTTGTATAGAGTTTTGTACTCTTTCAATAAGTTAGACAGTTCCGGTAGAAGTGTGTCAAAATCTCTAGTACACTTCTTTATTTGATCTTCAAAGAATTTTTGCTTTTCAATTTCTACCTTGTCCTTCAATGTCTCTTCCTTTATTTTCTCAATAGTCACTGTGTTCTTAGTGATGTATTTACACAAAGTATCAAGTTGTCCTAAATAATCCTTATTGTCTATGTTATAGTTAGGAGCAATTACCTTCAAAATTGGGATTGTGTCATCTATAGCTTTATAAACCTGTGAACTACAATCTGTTATCCTTTTGATTGAATCCAAAAGTACTTCAGTTACATTTGTTGGTTTGTGGCCTGCTGAGGAGGAACCAACATTCTAAATTTCGCCAGTGGAGGAAGTAACCAAGCTTGTTGTGACCTCTGGTAGGTCTGTTTGTGTTTGCATTTCTTTAAGTAATGGTTTGTGTACTTCTCCAGTTGTCGGTGGCACTATTTCCTCATGAACCTGTTCCTATTTCTGTTGCTCTTCTTGTTTCTTTGTCTGTTGTCCTATGTTATCATCTGCTGATTTCTCTTGTGCTTGATCAGTTTTCTTAGTTACTGGTGGCTCACTAGCCATGTCGGTCATACCAGTTGTATCCTTATCTACCACAATGTTGATCTTTTGTGTATCAACATTTACTATGTATAGTACCTCAGGTTTAGGATTAGTATCCTTTATGTCCATACTCTCAACTACTAGTTGATCTTCAATAGTTTTTATTACCGGTGATGTAAAAGGAGGTGGGGGTAAGTTGTCTTTTACTTTGATACTTAGAGGTCCACCAACCTTTCCTTTTCCTTTGTCTCTTTCCTTCTGATATACCTTTATTGGTTTGGGGTTCCTGTATTCTTCCTATTTTTCTTTTTCAACTAGGAATATATACCATCCATTTTCTATTTCTTCAGTTACCTCATTAACTCTTCCAACCATTAATGCAATGTGTCGGTGTGTAGTAGAGAATACTAACTGGTTGGCTTCAGCAATTAAATCATCTATCTCCTTAGGTGAGTTTACTGGATAAACAACTAGTAACTTTTCTATCTTGATTTTCTTGTCAAGTTCTATTACAGCTTGTCTTCTTGCCTCCAGTGTTTTGAACAATTCATCCGGTACATCATCTATCACTTCCATAAAAAAATTCTTATACATGTCCATATGCAATATAACACTGTTTTCTACTTGTTCTTTTTCATCTGCAGTCAGAGTGTCATACAATTTCTCTATATTCTTCAGTTTTCCTTCCTCTGTAATTTCATTTAACAGTATGTCAAGAGGAGCCAAATTTTGTTTTGTTCTCTTCTTCTTCTTGGGTGTCAACTTTTACTTTGGTGTTGTCTTTCTAATAGGAGACCTCACTACTTGCTGTTTCTGTCTAGTCCCTAGGTGAAGGTGTGGTTGCTGGTGAAGGATCTCTTTTCCTTACAACTCTTTTGAAAGTTGTAGGCATGTCACTCTCCAAAGAAGTGCCTACTGGTGATAGGTGTGTTTCAGGCTATGGGGCTGCTAACTCATCCTCAGTGATACCGGTTTGCTTCAGTATATCTTCTTTAATAGCTTTAGCTTGTCTAGAGCCTCTTCTCACAACTACGTCAACCTTTTTCACTCTTTTCTTAGATTGTATTTGACTTTCTATGGTCTCAGCACTACCAAATACTTTTTCCTTTGGTTCGTTTGGAGATTCCAGAAGTTCTTTAGCATAAGTCTCAACTATATGATCATCAATCTCATAACCCATCTCTGTTACCCAGAGTGTTGTAGGGACAACTGCTTCCATCTAGATCTCATCCTTTTTTATTACAAAACATATTTCATCCTTGTACTTGTCAACAATCTTTTGTGATAATCTGATTCTCTTCTTCATTTTGGTCTTAAGTGCTTGAAAGTAATCATGGATATTGTTTTCCTTATCTTCTCCCATATTGTTGAATAGTTTTGTTAGTTGTTTTCCTACCGGTATATCAAATCCAAGTTCTTTGTAGCCTATACCAGGAACCTGTTTGGTTATATGTAGCATCAAACATACTAGCAGATTTCCAAACCTAAAAGTTCCTTTCTTATCCTTCTTAATCTTTCCTAAGTTGTCAATTAACTCATCCTTCAACCACTCACATATATCAATCTTGACATTATCTATGATCATGTCATAAGCACTCTTAATGCATAAACTTGCAACTGAATTGAGACTATTTGCATGAGTTGCCTTATACCCTAAAATCATGCTGATAAACCTTACATTGGTGTCGGTTACATCATTGACTCTTAAGGACCTTTTATCAGATGTAGCACCAGTTAGCTTAGTAACTAGGTCATTGGAGACTGTTTAGTCTTGTCTAGCCTTTTACCGGTGGTCGGTAACCCTATGAAAGCTTTCACAGCTTCCTTGGTGATTTTGCGAATTGCATCTAACCAAAAAAATTCACCATGTACCCTGCTTAAGACTATCCTAATCATATCCTTGGGAAATTTAGGAATGCAGAGGATTTCAGTAAATCCTAGGGTTTCAATGATCTTATGTTCAGGTTTTACATTTTTGAAATTATCACATATGACTAATTTATACATTATTTTGATCTCTTCATCTCCTAATTCCCCTATGTTGCAATGAATGTAAATTCTGGGGTCTTCAGCATAAACAACTCCTTTTGGAATTTGAGAAAAAGAACCTACAGTGTCATCTTTCTTTGCTACCTCGAGAACTAATTGAAACATGGGCCTAGGGCATTTTATGACCTCGACTATAGTAGGGTTTTCTATATATTCAAGTGTAGAGGTGGATGCCATGATGATAAATACCTTTTCTACCTTTGGATGGATTAATTGCTTGAAGTGCTTCGCCTCTTTGCTCAAAATTCCTTAGCTTTGCAAATTTCACGCTCTTCAAATGTTTGAAATCTCGGTGATATGAAATGGAGCCAGAACCACAAATTTATAGTGTTTACTTGCCATCTACCACATTTAATGTATGTCGGTTAAGTAGTCACTTAACATTTGTCTACCAGTAAGAAGTAATTTCCAACTTCTCATCTCTAACCGAGGGAATAATAGCACATGTGTCTTTAGATTGCCAAACCCTCAAGGGAACTTTCTTCAATTTGATAAAGAACTTCCTGTTGGTGGAGTACCACTCTGTCCTACCAATGGAGTAATACTCTATTTTTCCGGTGGAGTGTTGATTGGTTCTATCGGTGGAGGAGTATTCCCAACATTTAGGTCAGCTTTTCTAATCCATTATTTTGAGAATTCTTGTTTTACCTCTTCAACTTTTTCTTTCCCTTTCAAGCTAGGACCTTTGTTATCTGTCGGTGATCCTTTACTTCTACAAAATTTTGCAATATGTAGAATCTTGTTACATGCATAACAAGTCACATTATTCTTCTGAATAGCTTTCCCATAACCTATGCCGGTTTATGTTCTACATTGATTTGATAGGTGTCCAAATATTCCACAAACATAACATCTCACATTCATTCTGCAATTTTTCAGAGTTGTGACCAACTTTGTTGCATTTTGAACATTGACTGGTGGGTGTGTTGATATTCTGATAATTTCTAGATCTACATTCATTTGCTCTATGACCATACTTATTATAGTTAAAGCATTTTCCATTGAATTTATAAGTATTAGGTTGCCTTACCGATTTGCTATGATCCCGAGTATTTGCAATACTAGAGCTTTCACTAACTTCAAAGCCAATTCCATAAGTGTCACCCTTAGGTTTTTGATTCTTCAGCAAGGTTCCAAGTTCCTCTGAGCTTTTCTTGAATTTTTCTTTATGTTGATTTGCAATTTCTAGTTCTCTTTCTAAGACTTCTTTCTGCCTCATCAATTCATTGGAGTCACTCTGAGTGTGCATCAGATCTGTCTTCAATAAATCATTTTCATAGCTAAGTCTTATGTTTTCATTTGCTGCATCACTTAGTCTTCTTGTCAATTCTTCTCCATTCTTCTTCCTATCCTCAATTTCTTTACAAAATCTCATAGTCATATCTTGCATCTCATTCTTTGTTGTCATGTTCTCTTGTTTCAGTTTGCTTATCTGATCATTAAGTGATTCCTTTTCATCATTTTCATTTTGCATCTTTTGACAAAGTTCCCTTCTCTTATTTCTTGCAATAGTAAGATTCTCTTGAAGTGCCTGAATGATATCCTGAGCTGCTTTTAGATCATCTTCTAGTTTGATATTTTTCAATTTTTTTGTATCATAGTCTGAGAGAGCTCCTTCAAGTTGCTTCATTAGATTTTCCATATCTACCAGTGTCAAGATCTTCCTCAAGCTATTAGGCTTCTGAAAATAGAGGACCAAGCTTTGATACCAATTGTTAGGATTCCCACAGATACTGAGAGGGGTGGTGAATCAATATCTAACCGGTGAATAGAATTTCTTAACTTAAAACATGTAGAACATATTATAACAATGTACCGGTATGCAAGAAATAAAGCAATAAACAGAATTAAAAGCATCCACATGAAAAGCACATGATAACACAAGGATTTAACGAGGAAACCTGGTGTGGGAAAAACCTCGGTGGGATTTTTCACCCACAATATTCACTTATTGGCCAATAAGAGAATATTACTTACAAGAGGGGCCTGCACATGCAGGAAGGCCAACTGCCTAGAGCTCACTACTCAATGGGAAGTCTCACTGACTTACAATGTGGATTATAAAAATCCAATATCTTGTACTGCTTTACAATAGCATCTATAATGCTAGATCTAGTACCGGTTTCTGCTCTGTTCTTTACATAAAACCTTTAACCCATATTTTGCATAGTAGGTCTGCCTTATATCTTTTCTTATTCGCTCACTTCTGCTTACAAAATGTCTACAATGATCTCTCTTATATATAAGAGTCATTTTATAACTTGTCAAGTTGGCTTTACAGAGTTTTTACAATAATAAGCAAAATATAATATAACAAAAATCTTGTCGGCCTCTGTGCCGGTATACTTCCTTTCTCTATACCGATGTTGGTGGTCTGAGCGTCGGTGTAGAGTGTGATCTGTTGATGCCGGTGAACTATCTTGCCGATGTAATGCCTTGCCGGTGCCATAGGATTGTAAGGTTGCCATCAATGACAAAACCTTCAATCACCTATAATGTCTCATTGGAGTGTGCATATGCCAACATTGCAGACTTTAGACCTATCTCCTTGTGTAATACAGTTTACAAGATCTTCACAAAAGCTATTTATCTTCGGTTAAAATCCTTGATTACCAAAGTAATATCTCCTCAGCAAGGAGGTTTTGTTCCTCGTAGGGAAACATTAGAAGGTGTGCTTGTGGCCCATGAAGCTTTGCACTCAATTAACTCTTCACAATCCCTTGCTTTCAGAGCTAAATTAGACATGTTGAAAGCATATGATAAAGTACATTGGTCTTTTCTTTTGAGAGTGCTTAAAAAGTTTGGCTTTTCGGATAAGTGGTGCAAGTGGATAAAAAATTGTCTCTTTGGTGTACATTTCTCAGTTATTATTAATGGTAATCCTTCTAGTTTTTTTTGAGCCACTCAAAGAGTTAGACAAGGTGACCCACTATCACCTTTTCTCTTCATTATCATGGCAGAAGCTTTTAGCAGATTGGTCAATAAACAACTGACTCTAGGTCTTTGGAAAGGGATATGCATCCCGAATACTTCAATTTCCATCACCTACACTTTATTTGCAGATGATACACTTCTATTTGGTTGTTCCAACATTCAAGAAACAAGGCATATTAAGAAAATGTTGGACATATACACTTCTGGCTCTGCGCAAAAAATCAGTGATAAAAAATCTAAACTATTCAGGAAGCATTCAACACTTGGAGATGATTTGCGGCATTTTGTATTTTGGACAGTATGAGATATATTGTACTTTTGTGGCATCTTAGGGATTTAAGTTTCACAACCTTTCTATGTAATATCGAGCAAGGATCGGAGTTTTTCTTTCTGGTTCTTTTCTCTAGGAGCTCTTTGAATCAGCTTAAAGAAATATATAAATAAAATATATTAAGTGGCACTGGCACCTTTTTTCAAAAAACAAAAAAGAAAATGTATTTACACTTGTATATATATATATATATGTATGTGTATGTGTATGTGTATGTGTATGTGTATGTGTATGTGTATGGGTATGTATATATGCATATGTATATGTATATGTATATATATATACACAATTATATACATCTGCAGAAAGATTTTAAACATATGCTCGGTTTTCTCTTATACAGGTTATTCTATATATATATATATATATAACCTTGTATATTAGTAAACTGGAAAATTTAATATAACAAAAGAAATCAAAACTTGTGTAGCAACATATTTATATTAAGCATAAGTGTATATATATATATATATATATATAACCAGAACTGCCATGAAGCTCCTGCCAGAATCGCTAAGAAAAAAAGCTCTGAGAGATAGATTATTTCCGACTCGTTGATTGGGGTTGGATGAACGGCCCAACCTCCGAAATAATACGGGTTGAGAAGCAGTTTTCTTAGCTAAGGTTTATTTAACTGCAGATCAACTTTCTTTTTAGGATTCAAGATGCGGATGTTGCTGCACCGCATTACATTATTACCATCCACGTTGAAATGATGATTTCCTCGTCATTGCAATCTTGATAGAGTGAACGAGCCTGCTCTTTCTTTTCGGCCGCCCCTCTACAGTTGCTTATATATATATATATATATATATATATATATATATATATATATATATATATATATATATATGTATATATATATATATATATATATATGTATATATATATATATATTTCCTTTTAATTCCTATAAGGAAATGTATATTTCTTCGATTCTAATTTTATTTCCAAGTTTACTAGTTGCATGATGAATAATAGAAATGCTCCAAATAAATATACTTTCAGGTTTAACTAATATTATTTTCATGAGAGTACAGGAAATGCTAATATAGTGTTTAAATCTAAACTTTTTAGATTAACTTAATAAACAGATTTAAAACTTTAACAGAAGTATAAATGGATTTGAATCTATTTCTTTTTCCCAAGTATTTTATTTTCCTATAGTATTACAAATGAAATTTGCTAGAAATAAAATGGAGTCTCTTCTATTTCTTTTATGTAAGAATGAACTTTTGAGGAAGAACACTAACTATGAGATTAAACATAAAGAAATAATGTAATACTAGTTTAGTGATTTACTAGTTTTATTCATTTTCACATTAATTTAAATCTGAAACACGTCATCTTAATGCCAATAAAAAATGAATTGTTTCTGTATGCGGGAAAAGCAGGCTGATAGAACTCAATATGTGAAAAAATGGAGCTCTATGGAGCCTTGCTCACACACCCACATGACTTCTTGGTGCAAGCTATGGAGTCATGAAGTATGGCTCAGCTTCCCAAGGATGGTTCCATAGTTCTCTATCTTGCACAGTCCCTCAAACCAATGTTTTTGCTCTTAGATCACTGAGCAAAATGGTTTAGGGATGGCAAATGCAAGAACGAGGGATGCTTTTGTTGATTTTAAGATGAGATGCATCCTAAGCTATGTATGATGCTACAAATGCAATAAACTAGCTATAAGATGACAAGGTTAGTAAACCAGACTATCCTGGCATACTATATTAGTTCATGATTTAAGCTAAATGATAAGGAACATACTCTAAATTAACATATTTAGATTAATTCCTGTTTAAAAGAGAAGCTAAATGATTGAGCATAAAATGAGATATGAAAGCTTGAATGGATTTAAGTATAAGTGTGATGCTAAAGACTTGGATGATGAAAATGGAGGAATGAGAGCTCTATTTATAGCAAAAAAAGGGCAATGGATGGTCAGGATTGAAAGAGGCAATCAAGGGCCAAGTTTGAAAGTTGGGGATCTATGCTTGTAATTGGCATGAATGAAATGGTGACAATTGTCAACATAAGGTTGGTTGAGAGGAGATGTAAGAAGCATTAAATGCTTGAGAAGACCTCATGGTTACCCTAGGGGTTAAGGGTTAAGGTTAAGTTAGGGTTATCCATTGGATAAAGCTTTTACCCAAAGGATAAACTCTTGTGCAAAGGTTTAAGGATAACCATGGTCAAAGCAATAAATGCTTGATGAGACCCTTGGGTTAGATGGAGGTTGAGTTTATGGAAATTCTTTAACCATGTAAGAGGGTTGAATTAACCATTAATGGTTATGAACACTTTGGGGATAAATTTGTAAGAGTCCTTCCAAATTTGGGGGCATTCAACAAGTTAACTTGTTGAATGGATAAAGGTTTTAATGCATTTTGAAGACTGCTCCAATTTTGAGAAGTGACCTTTGCAAATTTAGGGAAAAGGGATAATGGATGGGTTTGGGTTAATTAATTAGGTTTAGAAGAATCTACAAGAGGTTAGAAAGAGGGTTAGGATGCAAGTGGGAGGTGCAGGATTTTGCAAGTGGGTGAGGGAAAATAGGTTTTAATTGAATTTAATTCAATTTGGTTGTAATTAAATAAATTAGATTTATTTAATTTAGGATAACTATTTTAATTAAATTTGATTTTAATTAAAAAATGGACAGGGGCTTTAATTGAATAAAATGAATTTATCCTATTAAATGGTATAGTGAATTTAATTGAGTAATTTACTTAATTAAAGAGAGGAATGCGGGTTATTTAATTAAATTAGATTTAATTAAATAGAGAAATGAACATAAAATATTCATTTAGGAATATGGTCATTTTATATGTCTACATTTTGCCCCTCTTTGAAGTGACATGTGTGCACATGTTATTTCAAAGAAAATGATGTGTCGTTGCGATTTTATGATCGATGTCATTTTTATGATTTTTATGTTGTGCCCCAGATTTGATGTGTGATGCCCCAGATTCAATAAACGATGGTGATAATGCCCCCTCAGGAGATGAATCAATATTTTGAAAAATTTGATTTGATTTGATAATTTGTGTTTGGTGTGTAAGATTTTGGCTAGGTGAACATTTAAATTGATTCATCTCCCGATAATTGACGCATGTGAGGGTATGAGGGAGACCGTGAGCAAATTACATGTTCATTTCTGTAACCCTAATTTCATTTTGCCCTATAAAAGGGAAAAAGTGCTTTGTTTTGTCTCATTTGTGCTTGTTGACTTTGGAGAAAGAGGCTTTTGGAGAGAAGACAAAATGCCTATTCCCTGAACTACGCATCGATTCGAGCGCATTCGGAGGCATCAGAGACCTGCCGCGTATGGTCCACCGGTAAGTCAACCCTTTTGACCCCTTTTTTCTTTTTCATTTGATCATTTTTGGTCCATTTTTTATTTTTGAAATTCGGTTTTAACGGTTTAGCGAATAGAGGTCGTAGTTTAGTGCATACGAAAATGTTAGTAGTGCATAGGGTATTAATTTAGGGTAGTGTCCAAAAATGAATAGGGTAGCACATGAAAGTTTTTGGTTAGCACATGGCGTCAGGTTAGCGCATGATGAACATAGGGTAGCGCGTCGGGTTAAAAAGGTAGCGCATAGGTCAAACCTAGCACATAGGGTCCACAGGGGGTCGCATGGGTAGGGGGATTTAGCGCGTAGGTTAGACCTAGTGCATAGGGTTGAATAGATAGTGCAAGCATGGGATAGGTTAGCGCATGGGTCAGTTTTAGCGCTTAGGGTAGATTAGGTGGCACATGGAGAAAAAAAGATAACGCGTAGAGTCAGTCTAGCGCATAGGGTAGATAGAATAGCATGTGGAGAAAATAGGGTAGCGCATGGGTATAGTTTTAGTGAATAGCGAAGTTTAATTAGCACATGGATCAGGTTTTGCAAGATTTAGATGATTTTTGGATGTGAAAGATTTCATAGGAAAAGGTCAGTTTTGCCTGGGGGATGGATTTTTGCCATTTGTTCGGTCTTTTGTCATGTTTTTGATAATTTGTCCAATATGAGTATTGATATAACTTGATTTGTTCAAGTTATTGATGTAGATATTAATGTGTTGTTTTGATCGAACCATGATTTGATTTGTACTGTTTCAAGTTCAAATGTGTGGAGCCTGATTTGTGTTACAAGCTGATATGGGTTGGAAACTTGAGTTGTTTTACAAGCTGACATGGGTTGGAAACTTGAGTTGTTTTACAAGCTGATATGGGTGGGAAACTTGATTTGTTTTACAAGTTTATGTGATGTGGAGACTTGAGTTGTTTTACAAGTTTTGATATGGTTTTTGAAAACTTGAGTTGTGTTACAAGTTGATATGGAATGATATGATGTGGAACTTGATTAGTTTTTGCAAATTGTTTCATGTTTTTGATGTGATTTTGATTTTGATATCTTTGTTTTGATATGGAAATTGATATTGGACTCATTTTGCTTTTTGACAGGAGTGATTGGGAGTGGTGCAGTCACGAGAGCAGTTTCCTAGACCTTGGGCATTGATTCCACGGTTGGCACAAGCTGACCTAGATGTGACAGAGAGATGTGGCTTATCATCTTTGTTAGATATGCCTCAGTTCACTGTGAACCGGGGTCTACTTATAGTGCTTGCTGAGAGGTGGCACAGTGATACGAACACCTTTCACTTTGCTACTGGTGAGATGACAGTCACTCTAGAGGACTCTTACAGGATTTTGAGGATTCCCATAGCAGGTGCTTTATTGCCGTATGAGCAGACTGAGGAGGGTGGGACTAAGGCACTACGGCGTATTTTTCATGATGAGACAGTGTGTGGGTATGAGATCCCATGGCAGGAGTTCCTGGATCTAGACTATGCGCCTCTCCCGTCAGTATTAGCAGGTTTCATCGGTGGATTCCTTTGTCTTGATCATAGGTCAAAGGGATTCTCTATGGGTTGGGGATTGGTTCTCGAGGAGATGGTGACCTAGGGCCACAGGTTTGCTTGGGGATCAGCCATGTTAGCCCACTTGTATAGGGACCTGCATGAGGTTGTGTATCTTGGTTACGACAGTTTGTCAGCTCGCATGACAATTTTACAAGTATGGTGTTGGGAGCACATTCCAGCAGCGAGACCACTGGTGGATAGAGATAGGCCTGCTGGGCGGGCATATGCTTATGGTTACAGGGGTCTAGTTGTCCAGCGTAAGCTAGGCAAACTGGAGCATTGGAGGAGGGTTCTAGATGATATAGATACGGTTGTCTGGCGACCATATACAGATTATGAGGTCTGGGTAGAGGATGGGCTAGAGATGCCTTTTGTGTTTATGAGCCAGTTTTTGATAGGGTAGATGCCCTTTGTGATAGAGAGATTCCAGGTAGGCAGGGTTTTGAAGCAGTATGGTTGGCAGCAGGGTATACCACAGGAGACCTGCTTGTATGAGGGTTGGAGACAGGACATACCAGATTGGGGTCCTACCATTGATAGTGGAGCAGCTGTAGAGGAGTTCTCCAGCTTAGCAGGTTAGATATGGGACTATGCTCCCAAGATATTAGACACGGGGATAACCCATGAGTTTGCTGGTTTGTTTGAAGCTCATGCTGTGGCTAGGATATTAGATCTTGAGGAGATGCGGCCGACCCTCGATGATGATGAGGAGGATGTTGGGGGAGATGGAGATGATGGAGGTGGAGGTGAATGACAAGGGAGAGGATATCGGCGGAGGAGAGGAGACAGAGGTAGAGATGGGGGAGGTCGGGTGGAGAGAGCAGTTCGACAAGCTATGATGGACAAGGGGAGAGGAGGGTTGGTGATTGGTGTCAAGGAGGAGGGGAGAGTGGGAGAGGTGATGGTAGCGGTGGGAGGGACGGATGAGTGGAGGCGACTAGTGCAGAGGAGGAAGACCAATGAGTTACCGCCACCAGTACCTAGGACAGGAAGAGGGATAGGGGGTATCCCTTTACAGGTGCCCCTATGGGTCCGAGTCCTGACACATGTGGAGGATGCTCAGATCAAGACCCTGCAGTTGACAGTTCAGTAGCTGCAGGCACACCTATTGACACAGCAACGTCAGATTACTCAGCTGACTCTAGAGTGAGATACAGAGATAGAGCAACGTGGTCGAGCGAAGGAGCTGGTAGCTAGCATTCAGAGAGCGGTTGCAGAGGGCCTGATGAGAGATATCATGAGAGAGCTATCCTCGAGAGTGAGGGAGGTGGAGTATTATAGACACCATTATGAAGATGCCATGCCTAGGGAGCATAGAGTGCAGAGCTTTATGCAGGCGATATCAAGTCGATCTTGAGAGACTGGGACACAGTCAGAGAGAAGAGGTGTGATGGGGCCCTTGAGATAGGATCCTCCTGGAGATCCAGAAGTTGGGACATCAGCTGCGAGACCATCCCCCTCAGGAGATAGTCATACTTGAGAGACGATGTCTCTATTGTATTTTTAGATCAATTTTTTGTACTGGGCACAAACATGACAGATTTTGTACATTTGGATCATTTTATATATATATATATATATGACACCATTTTCCTTGATCATGTGATGTGTTTATGGATGCATGTTCTATATGTTCTTTCTTTACTTGATGATGATGCAATGCTTAGATAGATGATATGATGCATGATGTAAATGTATGATGTATGCTTTGATATGTTGTGAGATGTATCTTGAAAATGAGATGTATGATTTTGATAATGATGTGAGATGTGTCTTGAAAATGAGATGTATGATTTGATATTGAAAATGATATGCAACTACTTTTAAAATGATATGCAACTATTTTAAAATGATAAGTAACTATTTATTTTTGGAGCATCCTCATTCTGTATTTGTCATCCTGATATAACCATATGTTATTTTGCTTTCGATGTAGGTATCATCATTGAGCATTGATTTGGTTGGGATATGTTGAAAATTTATACAAGCATAATGTTATAATTGAACCATAATGACCTAAGAAAAATTTACATGATTTTTGATTTTGCAAGATAGCACAAGCATCAAGGTATAATTGAACCAAGATGACCAGAGTGCGGATTGCATATAAACAGACAAGATTAAACCATTTGTATGCATAAAGTGGAATCATGTCTTCAGTGATATTCGATGTATCATGTCTCGAGACAAGTATTTACACAGTACAAGTGATCGCCTCACAGACAGAAGACTAAGAAAATATTGGAGTTTCCCCATGATCTCTAGCTTTGAAGCATTTAGTGAGAAAATGTAGAGAATCCAATAATTTAAAAAGTTCAAATGCAAAAATAGTTAAGACTTTATGCGATAATGCAACATTTAGTATTTCAGAAAATCATCCATCTTAGCATGTTTGTGATTCTCATTTTAGCGATCCAATGTTTTGCTCTGTGCTGGAGTGAAGTTTTTGGTTGTTGGATGTGATGTTTCTGAGTTTTTGCAAATAGTCTTGATTGTCTTGAATTTGTTGCAAGTTTTGACAATTTATTGCCCCTAGCTGAGTGTACCTCTTGATATAGATGTGCAGTGATTACCAAGCCATGGTAAAATGTGGTGAGAGGATATATGGATAAACTAGGATAGTGACTATGCTAAGTATGTCCTGACTGGATATTTGTTAAGTGTCGGGTGATGGCCGATAGTACTTTACTACAAGTGTATAGATATAGATGAAGGAGTTGTTCTTTCACAATAGCGCCTGTTACCAGGTTTTCACCAGTTGCTTTTATTGTACCTTTTTATTTGCTTTTTCTTTGATTTTTTTTAATTTTGATTTTTTGATTTTTCCATGCATTAGGCTACTTAAGTGTAGTATTTCTTCAGATGAATGTTGTTAGTTGGTTCGTCAAGCACATCTCCTTCTAAGATTGTAAGCTGATAAGCACCTGACCCATAGACTGATATGATGACATAGGGACCCAACCAGTTAGGTTCAAATTTCCCTTTCTTTTCTCGATCTTGTTGATTTCTTGAATTCTCTTTGAAGACTAGGTCACCAACCTTGAAGTTGCGAGGGATGACCTTGTGATTGTAGTTTTTGCACATGCGTTGCTGATATACTTTGAGATGAGTGTAAGCATGCTGACATCTCTCATCTAATAGTTCTAGTTCTTGCAGTCGGTTGACCTGATACTCTTTGTCTAGGATTAAGCCTTTTAGAGAGACTCTAAGAGATGGAATTTCTACTTCCAGTGGTAAAATAGCTTCAGATCCATAGACCAATGAGAAAGGTGTTGCTCCTATAGGTGTACGAATGCTAGTTCTTTATGCCCAAAGTGCTGGATTGAGTTGTATATGCCAATCTTTGCTTGCATCATTTACTATTTTCTTGAGAATTTTTAGTATTGTTTTGTTGGATGCTTCTGCTTGACCATTCCCCTGGGGGTAGTATGGTGTAGAGAACCGATTTTGTATTTTGAATTGCTCACATAGTTCTCGAACATCTTGGCTTTTGAATGGTCATCCATTATCAGTGATGATGGAATTTGGAATACCATATCTGCAGATCAGATAGTTCAGGATAAAAGATGCAATTTTCTTTCCAGTTACTGTGGTCATTGGGACTACTTCTATCCACTTGGTAAAGTATTCTATTGTAGTTATAATGAACTTGTGTCCATTTGAAGATGAAGGATGAATTTTGCCGACCAAGTCTAGTCCCCACTGACAAAAGGGTCAGGATGTTGTAAATGGCTGCAGTTCCTATGTTGGTGCATGTATCAGATTGCCATGGATCTAGCATTTAGGACACTTCTTAGCGAAGTGGTAAGAATCTTTCTCCATTGTAGGCCAGTAGTATCCCATCCTTAGAAGCTTTTTAGCAAGAGTAGTCCCACTTGAATGTGTTCCACAAATACCTTCATGAAGCTCATGTAAAGTGGAATCAGATTCATTACGATCAAGGCAACAAAGAAGAGTACCATCTAGACCTCGATGGTACAAAGTATCAGCAGTAAGGGTATAACGGGCGGCTTGTCGGATAAAATTACATTTTTGGTTACGGGATAAGTCAATGGGTAGGATGTTGTTCTTTAGATAATCATATATCGGTCCATACAAAGGAGAATCCGAACCGGTTAAGGCATAGACAACATGGGATTCAGAGTGGTCATAGGCTGGGGAGAACAGTTGCTCTACCAGGAACTTGTAACGACTCTGTTGCTCTAGAATTTGTAGTAATGAAGCGATAGTAGTCATGGCATCGACTGCTTTGTTGTTCAACCTTGGTATTTGCTCGAAGGTGATGTGTACAAAATACTGTTTGAAGTCATCCACCATTCGCTTGTAGGGGAGTAGCTTGTCATCCTTTGTCTGATAGTCATTGTTGATATGATTGACAACTAGTTGTGAATCTCCATAGACCATTAACTCTGTGATTTTCCATTCTACGACTATTTTGATGCCTATAACCAATGCCTCATATTCAGCCACATTATTTGTGCATGGGAACATAAGCCGGTATGATCTTGGTATGGTATGCCCTTCAGGAGTGATGAATAGAATGCCAACACCTGAACCATGTTGTGTGTAGGATCTATCAAAGTATAAGGTCCATTGTGTGGTAGAAATAGCAAGAACGTCCCTATCTGAAAATTCAATCTCCATAGTTTGTTTTCCTAGTAGTGGTGCTTCGGCTAGTTGATCTGCAATTGCTTGTCCTTTGATGGCTCTTCTTTCTATGTATTGGATGTCAAATTCACTGAGAATCATGACCCATTTAGCCAACTGGCCTGTAAGAGCTGCCTTGCTGAGTAGATATTTGAGAGGATCAATTTTTGCCACTAGCTTAATTGTGTGTGCTAGCATATAATGTCGAAACTTTTGAGATGCGAAGACTACTGTTAGACAAGCCTTCTCAATGAATGTATAGTTGAGTTCATAGCCATTCAATGTCCTGCTGATGTAGTAGATGGCTCATTCCTTTCCTTGTTGATCTTCTTGTGCTAACACTGCCCCCAGTGATATATATGTTGTTGAAATGTATAGAATAAGGGGCTTTCCTGCGACTAGTGGTACTAGAACTGGTGGGTTCATCAGATACTGTTTGATTTGATAAAAAGATTTTGCACACTTGGCCTCCCATCTGAAAGGTACATTCTTATAGAGCAAATGATTGAATGGTAGACTTTTATCAGCTAGTTGAGTGATGAACTGTCTGATTGATTGAAGTCGTCCTTGTAGAGATCTGAGTTGACTGATATTCTTTGGTGGTGGCATCTCCATGATGGCTTGTATCTTTGTTGGATCCACTTCAATACCTTTATCTGAGATGATGTAGCCTAGTAACTTTCCTGATGTAACCCCGAAGACACACTTCTTAGGGTTGAGCCGGACTTGGAATTTCTCCAATCGATCAAATATTTTTGTTAGGATGTCGAGATGTTTTGCTCTGGTGAATGATTTAGCTAGTAGATCATCCACATAGTCTTCCATGAAGGTATGCATCATGTCATGAAAGGTTATTGTCATTGCTCATTGATAAGTAGCTCCTGCATTCTTTAAGCCAAAAGGCATAACATTCCAATAGTACGTTCCCCAAGGATAAGTGAACGTTGTTTTATCTTGATCTTCTGGAGCTATTTTTATCTGATTATAGCCTAAAAAAGTGTCCATTAGTGAGATCATTGCATGGCCCACTATGTAGTCTACAATTATGTTGATACTGGGCAAAGGAAAGTCATATTTTGGACAGGCTTTGTTGACATCTCTGAAATCAGTGCAGATTCTGATACTGCTGTCTAGTTTTGATACTGACACTATGTTGGAGACCCATTCTGCATAGTCGATGGGTCAGATGAATCCGACATCTAATAGTTTCTTCAGTTCAGCTTTGACCATGAGTGCCACTTGTGGATTCATCTTTCATAGTTTTTGTTTGACTGGCTTAACTCCTGGAGAGATGGAAAAGTGATGCATGATTAAGTGTGGATCAATTCCAGGCTTATCTGCATATGACCAAGCAAAGTTAATTTTCTTCTTTAAAAAAGATGAGGAATGCTGATCTTTCCTCCTCCATCAGAGATTCTGCTAGGTGTATATTTTTGACTGCTTCTGTGGTACCAATGTTTATTGATTGAGTGGGCTCAATCAATATGGGTGATCGCTCATGAAAATGCCCTGGAAGAGTGTCAAGTCTCCCATCTTTAGGTGCCTTAAAAAGGTTTTCACCCTCAGATGTGTCGTTTATTTTTACTTTTTTGTGATCTAGAGCTGCCATTGACTGGTTTTCAGCATCATATCTTTTATTTGGTTCATTTTTGTGACTAAGAGACTTGGCACTCCCTGGTTTGTAGACATTGTTACTTCGTTCACTAGTAGAGCCTATTTCTGGGTTAACGGTACATAGGTAATGGATAATAGATTCATCATCTGGGAAAATTGGTATATCATGTATTTTGGGTTCATCCCAGTTAATGAGGTCGGGAAAGACAAGTGGTAAAGAATCATTTGGTGGATCAAGTTCTGCTACTATAAGTGTCAAGATAGAGGTTTCATCATTATTGGTTTTGGTAAAGAATTCAAGGGTTTCGTCGAGGTCTTTGATGGTATCATCTTCCGTATAGATTTGTTCGTAATGTTTCTATTCACTTTCCTTGGCATCATAGATATTTTGCGGTCCAAATTCAAGAGGTCTATCTTTTGCGTTATGTTCTTCCTAAGAAAGGGATATGGTACCAGTATTGTCAGTGATATCTACAGTAGCATTTGAGTAGCTACCCCATTCATATTCATTGGAATCAGTCTCTGAGGAATCATCCCAGATTCTATCATTGTTGTAAACAAGTATGTTGTAGGGTGAAAATAGATCTTTGATGATGGATACCAGTTTGATAGTCTTTGTTGATTCGGTGTCGAATCCTACTTCTACATTTTGTATTTGTTCATAGACTATGCCTCCTTGGGGAGGAATAATGGTATTAGGAGATGTTTCTATTGGTTTTTGAGATATTGGTGTTTGAATATGAGCTATTGCTGCAGATATAGCCTTCTTGTGGCTTAGAAGCTTTTCCTGATGTTGCTTCTATTCTTGACGTTCACGTGCCTTGCAGATTGTTTCTGCTAACTCAAATAGTGCTTCCTGCTAGGATTCTTCTTTGTACTTCTTCTTTGCTTTCCATTAAGGTTTTGGAGTTATGTGTGGTGTCCTTATTAATAGGAAAGTGAGTTTACAACCCAATCCTGTTTTGTCTCTACTAGGCTGTGAAGGAAGATCTATGGGTTCAATGACTCCTTCTTTGCATTTTCCAATAGGTCCTTTACCATCATATCCCATTTGCTACATGATTAAGTAGCCCTTTCCATATAGGTGTGTTGGTAGAACTATATCCAGAGCAGCTGCTCTATTATCTTCTTCCTCATCTTTGTATAACCAGCTAAGAATGTCTTTTTATTCTGATTCATGTGCTAGAGTTCCTAGTTGGATGAAGGTACCATCAAATTTGGTCATGGGCTGAGTTACCTGATGTGTTGATGTAGTAGGCAATCCATGAGATCTGGGTGATTTTGGTAATTTGGCCAAACACATGGATTCCAAAGAGTATTCTCCCATACCTTGTTCTCTGATTTGCATTTTCTGCTTGAAATCTCTAGGTAATGATTCGGGCTTTGCCGTCTGTAGATCTGATGTTGAGGATCTCTGTTTTTCCCTATTATGGGGAACCAAACTATCCTGGGCTGCCCCCATTGCATTACAATATTGAAATGGATTGTGATTAGCAGATATGGAGACCTCTTGTCCGTTATAGGGAAATTTGACACACTGGTGATACGTAGAAGGCACTGCTTGCATTTCATGTATCCAGAGTCGACCTAATAAAATATTGTAGGTGAGGTCTATGTCTAAGACCTGACACATAGTATCCTTTTGCACTGGTCCAACTTGAATGGGTAACATCACGGTTCCTTTAGATGACCTTTCCTCATCATCATAGGCCTTTATGGTAATCTTTTTACGAGGATCAATAGACTCCTCTGAGAAGCCTAATGCACGGATAAGTTTTAAGGTACATATATTAAGTCCAACTCCTCCATCTATTAAGACTCTTTTTACTTGGTGTTTATAAATGATGACTTCAATATGGAGAGGAGTGTTATGCAGATGACTCAAGGAAGTATTATCATGCTCTGAGAAGGTGAGATTATGAGGCCCTGTCATATGGGTGACCATGGCTTGAAATCTATCCACACCCAGACCTTGAGGTACATTTGTTTCCAATAGCGCTTGCTCCAATATGTTTTTGTGTTTTGGTGATAGTTTCAGCAGTTCTAGTATAGATATCTGAGCCAGAGTTTTGCATAGTTGGCTGACTAAATCATATTGGATTTTTGGTGTAGTGGTTGTAGGCGCGGTATGTCCCTTCAAGACATATTTCTGAGCTCTGGTGGTTACATTGATGGATTCATGATCATGTTGGTCTTGGATTGTGATAACATTTACATGATGGTCTTCAGCTGATATGTGATTGATGGTGTTATTATAGATGTGGTTGATACGAGATCCACGTGTATCATTTGAGGTTGAAACTCCATCTTTGTTGTAGTTTGGAAGAGGATTTTTAAAGGCTCCGTGGTCACCATTTGTTTTGAGACCATCTACCGTTAAGTCATCCCGATCAATCATGCCTTGAACAATGTTTTCAATCTCATGCAATCATTCATTCGATGACCTTTGTTACGATGAAAATCACAATAATGTGAGTCATTCCACCAAGGTGGTTTGATTTGGGGTTTGTAGTTGCTGATTGCAGATAAAGAGAGAATCTTGTTTGCCAGGAGCTCTCTAAATGCCGACTCTAGTGATTGTCCTAGTGGTGTGAAGACACATTTTTGGAAATTGTTATTATTGTCGCGTGAATTGTTACTAGGTCCTTGATTCATGATTTTGTTTTGAGTATCGTTGGTGTTGTTTGCATTGGGTTGACCTTGATTGCTATTTGGTGCGTAGGTGTTAGCGTTTGGATTAGCACCTTTAGTTTGGCCGTCAGTGATAAACTCCCTCAAGAGGCTTCCCAACCTTTAGAACAAAGGCTTTACATATCTCCAAGATACTGGGGGAAGGCTAATCGTTGCATGCAACCGTTGAAAAGGACTTTCGTCACTTTCCACTTTTGATAATAGTGGGTTGGAATACTTGGCATTAAAGCCATTTCCCACTTAGGTCATTCCCCTCACACTGGCCATAAATGGCTTTAAGAGTTGATTCCAACTCCTCGGGAAGGCAAGCCTACTAAGGGTTGTAAAATTCTTGAAGTACAAAAAGTTTAAGAGTGGTTTGGCTTTTTGATCACCCAGTTAAGTGGAGAGCATATACCTTCCACTTTTGATACAAGGCAAACAATTTTTCCTTTTAGCCTTCAAGACAAATGATTTGCTAACTTCTATTGGGAGATGTTGCTCCAAAAAAGCATGGTGTTAATTTTATTTCCCCAAATCAGTGATTGTTTAATCTAGGAAAATAATTGAGTCAACAAAGCAAAAGTTCGATTGTAGATAACAAAAGGAAACTGGCAAAAAAGGGGAATAACTTCCCTCTTTTGATTGTAACAAGAATTTCTTAAGTGTGGTTCTTTCCTTTGCAAAAATTAGAAATGAATCCTTTTATACACCAAAGGATAGTGAGGTTCTTTTTAAAGCTATTTTTGCAAGAAGGAAGGTTTGTATTGTCCTTTTTAAAGCCCAAAAATAAAGTTTTCTCCTATGAAAGCAAGAAATTTTCTGATTTGTGGTTCTTTTTAAAGCCCAAAAAAGTGAGTTCAATTTTAAGAATAAAAGTTCAGATTTTTAAACTAACTTAACTAAGTTAGTGAAAATCCTAACTATCTTAATAATCTTAATACTAAGCTCCTATCTACAACAAAATTGTTAGAATCCTGCAAGAGAACAAGTGAAAAACATTAGATGACTGGTGGACTTCAACAAGTCTAAATTTTTACCCTCGATTACAGATTTTAATTTTCTAATTTTTGTCTGTCTATGATGCGCTACAAAACAAACTGTACTTGCTACAAAATAATAGTGATGCACTAAAAGAAATCAATGATGTGCTATACTATTTTTGGTATGCGCTACTCTGTGTTCTGGAAGCGCTGCTCTATTTTTCTCCCACACCGAGACCTACAGGAAAAGTTTGGTATTATGATGCGCTAATTAACAGACTTCACGCGCTAGATGATGGACCCAACACGCTAAACAGTTAACCGGATGCGCTATGTTGTTGACCATATGCGCTAGGGAATGTTTCCCACGTGTCGATTCTCATTTCCCGCAGACTTGTAAAAGTGGTTAAATTTAAAAACCGATTTGATATATGGGGTAATGCCCCACGGTGGGCACCAAAAATGTATGCAGGAAAAGTGGGCCGATAGAACTCAATATATGAAAAACAGATCTCTATGGGGCCTTGCTCACACACTCACAAGACTTCTTGGTGCAAGCTATGGAGTCATGAAGTATGGCTCAGCTTCCCAAGGATGGTTCCATGGTTCTCTATCTTGCACGGTCCCTCAAACCAATGTTTTTGCTCTCATATCACTGAGCAAAATGGTTTAGGGATGGCAAATGCAAGAACAAGGGATGCTTTTGTTGATTTTAAGATGAGATGCATCCTAAGCTATGTATGATGCTACAAATGCAATAAACTAGCTATAAGATGACAAGGTTAGTAAACTAGACTATCCTAGCATACTATATTAGTTCATGATTTAAGCTAAATGATAAGGAACATACTCTAAATTAGCATATTTAGATTAATTCTTGTTTAAAAGAGAAGCTAAATGATTGAGCATAAAATGAGATATGAAAGCTTGAATGGATTTAAGTATAAGTGTGATGCTAAAGACTTGGATGATGAAAATGGAGGAATGAGAACTCTATTTATAGCAAAAAAAGGGCAATGGATGGTCAGGATTGAAAGAGGCAATCAAGGGCCAAGTTTGAAAGTTGGGGATCCATGCTTGTAATTGGCACCAATGAAATGGTGACAATTGTCAACATAAGGTTGGTTGAGAGGAGATGTAAGAAGCATTAAATGCTTGAGAAGACCTCATGGTTACCCTAGGGGTTAAGGGTTAAGGTTAAGTTAGGGTTATCCATTGGATAAAGCTTTTACCCAAAGGATAAACTCTTGTGCAAAGGTTTAAGGATAACCATGGTCAAAGCAATAAATGCTTGATGAGACCCTTCAGTTAGATGGAGGTTGAGTTTATGGAAATTCTTTAACCATGTAAGAGGGTTGAATTAACCATTAATGGTTATGAAGACTTTGGGGATACATTTGTAAGAGTCCTTCCAAATTTGGGGGCATTCAACAAGTTAGCTTGTTGAATGGATAAATGTTTTAATGCATTTTGAAGACTTTGCTCCAATTTTGAGAAGTGACCTCCTCAAATTTAGGGAAAAGGGATAATGGATGGGTTTGGGTTAATTAATTAGGTTTAGAAGAATCTAGAAGAGGTTAGAAAGAGGATTAGGATGGAAGTGGGAGGTGCAGGATTTTGCAAGTGGGTGAGGGAAAATAAGTTTTAATTGAATTTAATTCAATTTGGTTGTAATTAAATAAATTAGATTTATTTAATTTAGGATAACTAGTTTAATTAAACTTGATTTTAATTAAAAAGTGGACAGGGGCTTTAATTGAATAAAATGAATTTATCCTATTAAATGCCATAGTGAATTTAATTGAGTAATTTACTTAATTAAATAGAGGAATGCAGGTTATTTAATTAAATTAGATTTAATTAAATATTGAAATGAACATAAAATATTCATTTAGGAATATGGTCATTTTTATACGTCTACAGTTTCTAGTTTGTATTGATTCAAAATCTAAAATACAACATTTTCTTCTAAATGCATGATCTTAATGAAACAATATCTTTTTTTTTACATGCATTTTCTTTAGAAGCACAATAGTAGGTAAAACAAATGCAAAGGTATCTTTCCGTTTTACTTTCCTTTTCACTAATAAGCATAAACTAAATAGTCTTTAAGTTGCAACTAGAAGTGTTCCTCAATCAACCACATAGAAATCTTTCCTTCTTTCATCTCCTACATCCAATATATAGACCTGCAAATAACATACTTTTCGGTTGTGACCATGGAAGCTCACCTCCCAACCTAGGCCTACAAGAGGCCACCCTCGAGCTTGGGAGATCTAGGTGCCAAATAGGTTACAAGCAAGCAACTCATACATACAATTTTTAGGATACGAGAGAATACATTCAACACAAAATTCTCATCTGAAGCTTAGCACATAGCCATAAAAATGACATTTTTAAAGTGGGATGAAGGTGGACTAGACATGGGGAGATCTGCAAGTATAGTACAATAACTCAAGGCCATCACAAGGCCAAAATCCCTTTCAAACTTGGTCTCTCGTGACCACAAAAATAAAACCCTTATATCCCTCTAAAGATTTCAAGCCAAATCTTCCCTTATGACCCCCAAAATAAAGAAATAAAATGCAGCAAGGATCCCAGATCCTTGTTTCCCTCTCTTCCTAGAAGAGAGACTCTACACCCTAGGAATGTCAAACTCCGGTCACCCCAAGACTACTCTACCCTTCCAAGGGTGAGTTTGGTCTTGACACCCATAAACAATAAACACATGTAAGCATTCTACAAAATGCAATAACTCAACCAATACTCAAAATAACACAACACTCAAGTTGCAAACACAAGATTTTAACATGTAGATTTTCACAAAAAAAACCCAAAATGCATTTAAAACCTAAGGGTGACAATGCACCAACCTTAACTCTTGCAATGGAATATGATGAGAGATTTGATGAAGAGCCTCCAACCCAAGCCAACAATATTTCCACCAACTACAAGCTTCTTTAGCTAAATTTTCTTCTTCAAAATTCAATTCCTTCAACATCTCTTCATCTCCAAGATTGGAGAGTGGTTGATAAAAATTCTAATTCTGAATTTTTTCTCCTAAGTAGACTCTCTCCTCACACTTTCCAACTTCCTTGGAAGAGGATGGTGATATCTCATGGGTTTCTCTTCCCAGCCTTCTTACAAGGTTTCTAAAAGAGGAAACTAAAAAGATAAGTGTTAGGTGGAGAAGTGCATCCAACACAAGAATGAAAGGTTGTCTTACCAAGACTCAATCTTCTAAAAGCTAATTTTCGTCCATCAAGAAAATGTCACTTTTGAAGTGACTTATCAATCACATGTGAGTGATTCTATGACCAAAAAGGTCCCTTACCCATAGGTATATCATGTGGGCCTTCAAAGATGACTTAACCTCGACTATAAGAGTTAGGTTGACCCCCCAAAAACCCACCTAAAGTTTACCTACGGGTCAAACTTGATTTGACCATTCCAAGGGCTCCCTAACCAAGTTGTCTTTTGGGAACACTAAATGAGATTTGAAAAATGCATAGGTTTTCATGTTTCCCTCTCAAAGACATGTCACATGCCAACTCACAACACATTACAAGTGTTAAGTGACACCATAAAATACAACACATCAACATACACTTGGACATGTCTTTTCAAGTTGAAAAAAAATTAAAATTAAACAAATTGAACACACACACATGCATTCACTTATACAAAAATAAATACTTTACAAGCGAGGTATTGTCTCTCCAAATAGACAAACCTTGGCTTCACAATCGCACATAGGTTTGGCTCTAGTTATTCTGTGTATTTCCATGGTCACATGGATTAATATTTTATACATCTCAACCCACACATCAGTAGGTTCAAAACAATATGCATACATATATGAAAGAATACACTTGAAAATACATAGCATCCAATTTCATATCATATCATGGTTCAATTTCTTAACCAAAGAACAATAAGGATAAAATCAACTACCTTTCCTAATAATCCATATGTAACCATTTACTAAATTGCAACATCATTGAAATCACATAAAGCAATCATCAACTAGGCATGCATGCATGAATCATCATAACATCAACATAAGTATTGAAATCAAACATAATATGAGATATATCATATCCAATGATATCAAATCATCTATCGGATAGTCTCAAAATACATAGTGCATCAAAGTAATGTATCAAATGGTAATTCCATAGTGAAAAATAAAGAAGTGCTATGACAGGCTGGAGGTAGGGCCTCACACCCTCCCCTCCTAGGCATGAACTTCCTCTTGGAGTTCATCAAAAAGATGGGGATACTAAGATCTCATCCGCACTATGTCCTCCCATGATGTTGTAACCTCGTCATAACAATCCCACTAGACCCTAACCTAGTCCAACTCTCACCTTGAAGAGACAGGGTCTGGAAAGCCAAAATGTGAATGGGCTCCAAAGCTAGCTGCCTATTCGACTCCACCTGCAAGGCATCCCAATATAGAATATGAGACTCATCATAAATATACTTCCTCAGTACAGACACATGAAACACATCGTGGATGCAAGACAGGCTAGGTGGCAAAGTTAGACGATAAGCTACTAATCGTATCCTCTCTAGGATCTCAAATACTCCAACAAAGTGAGGTGCGAGCTTAGAACCCTTTCCATAATGGATTGGACTCTTATGCAGTCTCACTCTTAAGAAAACTCCATCTCCAACCATGTAGCTACGATCTATCCTCTTCACATCTGCATTCTTTTTATGTCTATCCTGAGTCTCTCTAAGGCGTTGTTTAATCAAATCCACCTGCTGCTCCATATCTCAAAGTAACTCAGTTGCAATGGCTACTCTATCCTCAATGCAGTCCCAACTCAAAGGTGTCCTACATGGCCTACTATACAATGCCTGATATGGTGGCATCCGCAAGGAAGTGTGATGCCCATTGTTATAGGAAAATTTTACCAAGTGAAGATACTCTTCCCATCTAGTCTGATGATCCATGGCATACATACGGAGCATATCCTCCAATACTTAGTTCACCCTCTCCTTCTATCCAAATGTTTCTGGATGATAGGTTGTGCTAAATTTTAGTTTGGTACCCAATGCTACCTATAATGCCTTCCAAAAGGAAGAAGTAAATAGGGAATCCCTATATGAAATAATCATGTGTGGAATGCCATGAATTCTGACAATATCTTGCAAGAAAACCTATGCAATTGCTGGAGCTATAAAAATAGTTTGAACTAGTGAGAAGTGAGCCACTTTGGTCAACTTGTCAACTATCACCATGATGGCATCATGGTGATGAGATGACATAGGAAGACCAGTGATGAAATCCATCAAAATTGTGTCCCACTTCCACTCTGGTATCTCATGAGGTTGGAAAAATCCACCTGGATGGTGGTGCTCCACCTTAACTCTCTAGAACTCAAGGCATTGGGCTACTAACTTTGCAATGTGTTGCCACATACCTAGCCAGTGATACAACTATCTCAAATTTGCATGCAACTTCTTAACCCCAAGATGTGCTACATAGGGTTCTCTATGAGCCCGAGTCGTAATGAAATCTCACAATTTCTCAAAAGAAGGTACATAAATGTGCCCTCTATGGCATAGTAGTCCATCGGAATCCAAAGAATAATCTGCATATTTCCCTTCTATGGACCCCTAAGATCGTACTACCCGACACACCTCTAAATACCACTCGTCCTCAAGAAAGTGCTGCAATATTCAATCTCTCAAATCTATATCTGTGGTCATAGAGTATAACTCATGATGTCTCCTACTCAATGCATCTGCAACTACATTCTCTTTCCCCTTGATGTAGTGAACATCAAAATCATACTCACACAAGAAATCCATCCATCTCCTCTAACAAGCATTAAGGTTAGGCTGAGTAAATATGTACTGCAAGCTCTGATGATCAGAATGAAGCTCAAAGTGATGTCCTAAAAGAAAGTATCTCCATCTTACTAGTGTCCCACTACTGCAAGCTCAAGGTCATGAGTAGGGTAGTTAAGCTCGTGAGTCTTAAGTTTTCTAGACTCATATGCAATAGCTCTACCACCCTAAATAAGTACTACTCCCAAACCATCTGAGGAAGCATTTGTGCATACCACAAAATCGGTTGAGGGATCTGACACAACAAGAATAGGTGTGCTAGTAAGTGCCTTTTTGAGTTCCTGAAAGGCCTTCTCACACTTTTCTGTCCACTCAAATTTCTTTCCCTTCTACTAAAGAGATGTGATAGGGTGTGCAACCCTAGAGAACCCATCAATGAAGTGTCTATAATATCTTGCTAAACCCATGGAGCTTCTGATCTCTGTCACACTAGTTGGTGCTAGCCAATGCATGATAGCTCTAATCTTTGATGGGTCTCTGAACTCCTGAAATCACTATGGATGTACCATGATCATCTACACACTCGATCTTCTTCTATCGACAATCCATCTTAGCTCTGTGGGCATATTTCCAATCCATGCCAAGAACAATGCCATAAGATCCTAGTGGTTTAACTCAAAGGTCTGTTATGGTGGTCATACTCCCAATCTGAAGCTGACAATATCTAACCATTGATTCAATGAACACTCTAGCTCCTGATGCTAACTCAACCTCCTAACCAACTTTAATTATTGAAAGTTTATTCAATGGTTAAAATAAAATAAAATTTAATAATTCATAAAATTACTATTATTGATTTTTTATGATTTATTTTTTAGGTTTGATTATATAGTTTTGAGTAATCATACTTTAAAAAAATTATTTTTACTTATAAAAATAAAAAATAATCATTTATTGATTCATATGTATTCTATTTATTAATATTTTATTTTTTATCTTAAAATAATTTATTAGTGTATATTTAAATTATAAATGAAAATAGATTATGGTTCCGCAAGTGTAGTTTATTTTAAAAAATAAATTCAAAATTTAATTTTTGTAATGTAAGCTACATTAGTCACATTCAAGAAAGCAATTGAAAAGAAAAAGTAGTTAGGTTTTCATAACTAATTCTCCAATATTCATTTTGAAGATATATTAATTAATTATTATATAAATATAATAAAAAACTATAATATTATTATATCAATATACTATAATATTATATTATATTAATATAATATTAAAAAATATAGATAAAATCAAATAGAAAATTTAAATTTAATTATTTAATGATTGATGTTTTATGTTTTATTAAATAAAATACATATAGTTTAGTTTTATGAAAAGAGATTAATCAATTTTGTTTCAAAATTTTTAAAAACTTAATTAAAAAAAATCTATAAACTATAATGCCACGTATCAGATAGTTTAGTCTTATTAAAAAAAAAATGGCTTGTGACAAAATGTTTTGTCTACTCACAACAAAGATAAAATGTTTACTTTTCATAATCAAATGCTACTAAACTTTAAAAGATATTTTTTGCTTGATTTTGATTGCTTGCTATTAAAAAGTTTATTTACTTGTTAGGTATGTTTAAAAATGAAGCCTTGAACTAATAACAAGTTATTAGAAATTGATTGCAACCGATTGTAATAGTACTAGCCTAACGACAAGTACTAATAAAATGTATGGTAGGAAGAAAGTTTTTTTTTTGGAGGAACAAAGAAGTGTTGTGCAATTTGTAATGATGAAGGGTAAATACCCACACCTTCTTAGATTTCTATTATTGGTGTCATTCCATATTCTATTTATGAATCAAATTATTTGGAAGTTTTAGACTTGTCAAATAATATGCTTAGTGGTAAGATTCCATATTAAAACTCACCAAATTTGGCAACTAAATACATTTAATTCTCAAATCTATTTTAAAAGTGAAATAAGCAACTTCGAGAAAGAAAATTCCATCACATTAAGTTGTGTTGAATTTTTCGTGAAGGAGAAATGATCTACCCACATTATCATATGTGGAAATATTTTGATTGACTAGTTTGTACAACCAATTTTAAAAGGAAAAATGAAATTATAATGGCTTTGATTTCAAAGGACTGATCAATTTCCACAAAACACGAGACTAGTAGTTTTAGATGAGACAAATCATTAAAGTTCTGTTGAATTTTCCCAAAGGAAAATTCAAGGAGAATTAGTCAATTTTGTTTGCATATGATTTACCCACATCATCATATGTGGAAATATTTTCATTGACTAGTTTGTACCACCAATTTCAAATGGAAAAATGAAATTATAATGGTTTGATTTTGATGGATGGATCAATTTCCCCAAAACACAAGACTAGGAATTTTAGACGAGACAACTCATTAAAGTTCGGTTGAATTTTCCCAAAGGAAAAATCAAGGAGAATTTCTCAATTTTGTTTGCATATGATTTACCCACATCATCATATGTGGAAATATTTCCATTGACTAGTTTGTACCACCAATTTTAAAAGGAAAAATAAAATTATAATGGCTTTGATTTCAACGGATTGATCAATTTCCACAAAACACAAGACTAGTAGTTTTAGACGAGACAACTCATTAAAGTTTTGTTGAATTTTCTTGAAGGAAAAATCAAGGAGAATTAGCCAATTTTGTTCACATATGATTTACCCACATCAGCATATGTGGAAATATTTTCATTGACTAGTTTGTACCATTAATTTTAAAAGAAAAAATGAATTTATAATGGTTTGATTTCAACAATGGATCAATTTTCCCAATACACAAGACTAGGAATTTTAGACGAGACAACTCATCAAAGTTTTGTTGAATTTTTCCAAAGGAAAAATCAATGAAAATTACTCAATTTTGTTTGCATATGGTTTACCCACATCATTATATGTGGAAATTTTTCATTGACTAGTTTGTACCACTAATTTTAAAAGGAAAAATGAAATTATAATGGTTTGATTTCAACAATGGATCAATTTTCAAAAAATACAAGACTAGGAATTTTAGACGACACAACTCATTAAAGTTTTGTAGAATTTTTCCAAAGGAAAATCGATGAGAATTACTCAATTTTGTTTGCATATGATTTACCCACATCATCATATGTGAAATTTTTTTCATTGACTAGTTTCTACCATTGATTTTAGAAGGAAAAACAAAATTATAATGACTTTGATTTTGATAAACAAATCAATTTCCACAAAAGACAAGTCCAGGCTAAGGAAAAACCAACAAAGAATTAGTCTATTTTGTTTGCATATGATTTACCCACAACATCATTTGTGGAAATTTTTTCATTGAATGGTTTGTACCACCAATTTTTAAAGGAAAAAAAAATTATAATGACTTTGATTTCGTTTTGACGAATCAATTTCTACAAAACACAAGTCTAGTCATTTTAGATGAGACAACTCATTAAAGTTGTGTTAAATTTCCATCAAGGAAAAATGTAAAATCCACCAAAGGCCCGAATGATAGGAAACTTCATCGAAGCTTACATGTTTGAAAATTTGTAATAGAAAAATTAGTCAATTTTGTTTGCATATAAATAATTTTATTGAATGGTGTATACCACCAAATTAAAATAAATTTGTTAAAAACAAAAACAAAACTATAAATGCTTTGATTTTGATGGATAGATCAATTTCCATGCTATAGTAAGTCAAAGAAATGGTGGAAATATGGGTACCCCTTCATCAATTTTGTTTGGATAACTAGTAGAAATATTTCTATTGAAATGAGATTTCAACGATTTAAGAGGAAAACAAAAATACAGTGTTTTGATTAATTTGCACGCTGTTGAAATTTCTAAGAAATTTCTTATGTTGAATAATCTTATACAGAGAAACGAGAAATTTAAAATGTATTTATTAAAATTTAATATAAATTACTCTCAATTTAAAACAAATTTTTAAAAATATACTATTTTTAAATTTAGAAGTGTAGAAAGTCGAATGGAGGATATTGCCCCCCACTTTCCAGTGATTTGCCCCACAAATTTCATAGGACAAATACAATTATAAATGAGCCTCTACTTTCCATTATTTTCATAGAGAGATAGAGAGAAAGTTGTTTGGAAGAATGGATATCTATTGTGCAATTTCTAATGAAGAGAAATCAGTAACATGTCCAATTTAACATATCTTGATTTGTCTGGTAATTCTTTGAGTGGCACTATCCCAACATCTTTGGGTAAGCTATCAAAGCTCACAGCACTTGACCTATATTTTAACTCATTGAGTGGTACCATCCCAACATCTTTGGGTAAGATGTCAAAGTTCACAACACTTTTCCTATTTTCTAACTCTTTGAGTGGCACCATCCCAACATCTTTGGGTAAGCTGTCAAAGCTTACAACACTTGACCTAGGTTCTAACTCATTAAATGACACAATTCCAACATCTTTGGGCAAGCTGCCAAAGCTCATAGCACTTGACCTAAGTTCTAACTCATTGAGTGGCACCATCCCAACATCTTTGGGTAAGTTGTCAAAGCTCACAACACTTTTCCTGTCTTCTAACTCTTTGAGTGGCACCATACCAACATCTTTGGGTAAGTTTTCAAAGCTCACAACACTTGACCTGTCTTCTAACTGTTTGAGTGGCACAATCCCAACATTTTTGGGTGAGCTGTCAAAGCTCACATCGCTTTACCTATCTTCTAACTCATTGAGTGGCACAATCCCAACATCTTTGGGTAAGTTGCCAAAGCTCACAGAACTCTACCTAGGTTCTAACTCTTTGAGTGGCACAATCCCAACATCTTTGGATAAGATGTCAAAGCTCACAACACTTGACCTAGGTTCTAACTCTTTGAGTGGCACAATCCCAACATCTTTGGGTAAGTTGTCAAAGCTCACAACACTTTACCTATCTTCTAAATCATTGAGTGGCACAATCCCAACATTTTTGGTAAATCTCACCAAACTCACATATCTTGATCTTAGCAACAACCAACTAAATGGCACCTACACACTTTCTTTCTTGGATCAAATCTCCAACATTCAAGAAGTGCTTCTCTCAAGGAATAAGTTGACTATAAAAGTTAATGCAACTTATGTTCCCAATTTTCAACTTGAAACCTTAGGTTTGGGATCTTGTAATATAGTTGGGGATTTTCCATCCTTCATTTCCACTCAATACTCTTTAGAGTACCTAGACTTATCTCAAAACTCCCGTGATGGAAATATTCCAAATTGGCTATGGGATTTTATATACCTTGATCAACTCAACCTATCTTCTAACCAGTTTGGAGTTAGTTTACCCTTCAAGCTACTTGGATTTGAACAATTCTCAAAGCAGCTCAGTTATTGATTTACATAATAATAGGTTACAAGGAAATATCCCCATTTCCTTGCAAAATGTGGTGTTTTTGGATCTTTCAGAGAATCTATTTGATGGATATATTTTAATAGGAATTGGCCAACATGGACAAGCTCTTAGATTTCTATCAGTAGAAAACAATAATCTTGGTGGTATTATCCCACATTCTATTTGTGAATCAAGTTATTTGTAAGTTTTAGACTTATCAAATAATAGCCTTAGTGGTAAGATTCCCTCTAGTCTAAACAAATGCTTTTACTTGTCCATGTTAAATCTAGAAAAGAATGATTTTAAGGGCAAATTCCAAATATATTTGCTAATATGTCTTTTCTAGAAACATTGAAACTAGGTTTCAATGAGCTAAGTGTGAACATCCCACCATCCCTTGCAAATTGTAGTGCTTTGGAAATCCTAGATATGAGGAATAACAATATTCATGGGAGCATTTCTAGTTGGATTGAAAGATTGCATTTCTAGTTGGATTGAAAGATTGCACTCTAAGACAAAGCACATATCTATCAAATATCATTATCTTAGAGAAGAAGCTCAAGAGAAGAAAGTGGTGTTGGAATATGTTAATACAAAGGAACGAATAGCTGATATCTTCACCAAGCCACTACCAAAGGACACTTTTGAATATCTCAGAAGTAAATTAGGGGTCCTACCCCTATCTTTTACTCACTGACCAAGATCGGTGAAAGCATCACTTTGATGACTCTATTGAATATCTTTTAGGGAGCTGATGCTGGAGTGATACACTTTAGAATGTTTTTCTGAAAGTGTACTGGAAATAATACTGGGATAATACAGAAAATGATACAGAATTGTAAACAAATGCTCTGACCGAGACTCAGTTGATACACAACAGTAGGAAATAACTTCTCATAGCAAGAAATTATGTTTTAGTTCTATTCTTTTTTGGCATTGTTGTCAAAGGGGGAGAAGACCAAGGAGAAGACCAAGGAGAAGACCAAGGAGAAGACCAAGAAGGAGAAGACCTACCCAGGGGGAGAAAACTGAGTAAAAGACTTAAATAAAGACTGAAAATAGAAGAGAAGTTTGATGTATGGGGGAGAGCATTTCAGCATTTCAAAATCACAGCAATCCAAATTTTTAAAGGTCAAATCAATTGGTTTTGCCATCAATGCCAAAGGGGGAGATTTTTGGCAACATTACAAGGATATTGAGAAGGTTGTTTATGATTATGGACATAACTGATTAAAGATGTTTTACTATCTTGATATTATTATTTTAACATTGATGTCAAGAAATTGATTTTCTAATTCAGTATGATGTTACCATATCTTAAGAAATATGATATGAAGATTATAAAGAAGTTGATAAAGACACAAGAAAGAATATGATGAATAAAGGGATAAGTTATTCAATGGGCAACTCTACCGAGTCAGACAATGATGAGATCTTGATGTTTTAGATTGTTCTAACATCATACATATGTTGTAAAATGTAAAGGTTAATACTATACTATGTTATCAAGCAAAGAACCTAGTCGGTAAACCCTAAGGAACCTAGTCGATAAACCCTAAGGTTATCGCAGTCAGTTAATGAAGACAGAATGTCTATCGAGTAAAGTTTAGTATTCACCGAGTTGTAACTGAGCTATAACAAAATGCATTAAATGTTTACATGTAATATTTAATGAAAGATGATGATGAGCTGGAACGGATCAATGATTGGCAAGCCATAGAAAAAGTTTGTTAACGAATCTAAGGCAATGGAAAGTCGGCAAGAAGATCTACAGCTCAGATTGAACTGCATTACCCTAACACAAGTTCCAAGATGAATGTGCAAGTTCTGAGGTGGGGTAAAATGTTTTCAGATCGAAAGCTACAATTAACCTGGACAAGATTGAAGATCTGATGGCTATGATTGATCATGAGAAATGTGATCAAGGAGATTAAGTGGTTAGAAGATTGTTTATAAATAAGGAACTGTTGATAAACAATGGATGTGGGCAAGTGTATGCACAGGGATGCTACATAGTTATTACCGAGCATAGAAGCTTGAAGACCTGTTAGAATAACAGAGTATTGATGCCCAACAGACAGACAAGATTAGTTCTATGTCTAGATTGTATTGAACAAATAGGAATCTGCTTTAGCATTTTAGATGTGAAGTTGCAGATAGATTGTATTATTGTTATTGTGTGAAAGTGACAGGAAATATCCTAACCGAGTGGACTTAACAGTCTTATATGTAAATCCTCTAACAAGGTGACATTCTGATTGAGTGTTTGAAATCCTTTAACAAGGTCACTTCTAAAAAAGTGAAGATCCTAACAGATCTGAGGGAGATCCCTTAACCGGGTCACATCTAGCAATGTGTTTTGTAATCTTTAACAGGATTGGCTTTTAACCGAGCATACTCTAGAAGAGTATATTTCTTAGTGGGTCCGAAATCCCACAATGTTTTTTCCCTATTTGGGTTTCCATGTTAAATCTGGTGTTATGAGGTTTATATTGTTCATATGCTTTTGAGTTTGCATGTTTGACAGTTTTTGATTATATGACTGATATATGTTACTGAGGTTGAATCTAATATTTTTATTTATGATTAAGTTTGTATGATTCACCCCCCCCCCCCCCCCTCTCATCTTGTTGGCTATTGGATCTGTACTTATATTAAGTATCAGAACTATCACTTTCTGCTCGGGATTGATGAATCAATGCTACTACTCAGGGGGAGTAGTCAGCCTTGAGATATAGAATTATTTATTTTGTTTGACTCTTTTGCATTGCTATCAAAGAGGGGGGAATATATGTGAAAAACCATTGCTATTTATTTATTGTACTCCTTAAGGGGTGTTTGGTAGTGTTTGGTCCTTTTGTTTCAGTTTTAGTTCAGAGTTTCATTTCTATATCATTTCATGGGAGATTGTTGGCGGTCTTCCATCAAGGGAGACTTGTTTGGTACTTTCTTGGCACTAGGAAATTTTTCACATCTAGTGTTGCCATCAATGCCAAAGGGGAAGATTGTTGGCCATATGATAGAATTGATTATGTATTGCATTGAATTTTTTCATTGATCTCAACACTTGTTGTTTTGGTTGGTTACGGGCTTCCAGTAGGTGGATTAGATTGGGAAGATAATCAGTTGATTGCCACCGGTATAATCTACTTGGCAGAATATGTTTGCATGGATGGTTCATATGCTTCTGAAGTATGTTTTAGTCAGTTGGTATTGACTTGATTATTGGATGCTATCTTATGTTCTAGTAAGCTTGCTTTATTGATTTGTTAAGGGTTTCACTGACAGAGTTTCATTGAAGATCTTTGATGTTATGCATAAGTGGTGTTGGTGCAGCTTCTAGAAGAGATTCAGGATGTTGATGGTGATCGTGTTCATGCCTTATCTAATTGGTGTCATTGTTTTGGTGTGTGTGGAACTAATTTAGGTCTGATGCTATCTAGTTTATGGATTGGTTTACATGTAACGTGTTGGTGGATCCTCCGATGTGCTTCTGGGATATTTTCTTGATTGGATGGTATTTTTTAGCCTTAGACGAACATGTGTTATGATTTTATTTCAAGATTATGTAATGGATCTATTGTATTATCATTTTTGTGGCCAACCAAATTGGTTAGGTCCTGGGTTGGTATAAATGTATGTAAGATCTCATTGTAGATCAGGTATCATGGCAAGGAGCGAATAATGTAATAATCATTTGTGCAGAGGATTTGGTCAATCATAGGTGATCGAGTTGGGTTTATGTTAGAGTTTTTAGACCTCCCATTTTGAGCTTAACCGAAACTGTAATCTGGCATGTTTGATGCTATTACTGACAATTCTTCTCTCTGGATTGTAGTCCAAACATCTTGAGGTGGTTTGTAATGCCCCGCCAGGAAACCCCGAAGGGATAAGCCAAAATTACAAGAATAGAGTGCAATTTTTTTTTTTAAAGTTACAACACATAAGATGCAACAAGATAACAAAGATTCAGATTACATAGCGGAAGACTTCAACTAACACCTAAAGAGTTTCCCAACGAGATTACTTAAATTTCACAATTCACTTACTCACACAATTAATCCAAAAGCTGAATATCTTACTAACGAGATAATTCAATATCAGGATAATTTCTTTCAAAGGACGGAAATATAAATCACAACAAAGATTCATCCATTAAGATCCATTCATAATTCTCATTCAAGCTTTTCATTTAAAATTACCAACCATACATCTAACATTCTAATACACTAGGATTTCATCATAACAAAAGAGATCTTTCCAAGCATATTTAAATTCCTTAACAACAACTGAGTATAATTCACTACTCTAAGTTACATTCTTTCATATCCCAACTTATTGCATTTCAAAAGACGATTGCATACTAGCATTTACGATAATCTCATCTAAACCACTTAAGCATTCGGTCAACATGGCATTCAAGAAAGAACTGAATATAAGCATTTATAGTTAATTCCAATTATCCACTTAACCATTCTAACATAAGTTAATCATACATGATAAAGCTGAATAAAGGAAACATAAGAGAATACATCACATAACACCATAATGATCTCGGAGTTCACCCCTAAAGGGCTACATCTCCGGGTCTGCTCAACTGCAAGACCCCTCGGATAAATAATAAAGTTAAGAATACAAGAGGTTACACCAATTACAATCCAGCCATCAAGGCGATACATAAACAATATACAAACGACCACATCGGTCCATTAATACATAAACGATCCCTGAAAAGAACAGGATCCAGCTGAACATAATCAAAGCTAAAACAAGAGTCCAGAAGAGCATCCACAAGACTGAGCCATCACCACCCAAAGTCTAACATGAAACCGACACTCACAAGGGCAGAGACAAAAAGGACGACTCACAAAGGTACTCCTAACAGGACAAAACGACAACACACTAGCGAACGTAGGGACAAGTGTCATCACACGACTTGGTATGGATACCATGGCAAGTCTTCATAGGTTCCGGCCCCATACACTGGGTCACCCTGGCAACCTAATCCGAGCTTCCGGCCCATCCCAGCCTCATGTGGACCCACACATCCTCTCGTGAAGACAAGGAAGAGGGTTTGCCATTTCAGGCCTTCTCACAGCATGTCGAATCTATGACAGCACTCGTCTCATGTGTGAGGCACATTATCTTATTTAGAGATTACATTCTAATCTACTTAAGGGTTATCACTTATTAGACTCACTTTCGACGGGTTACCCAGCAGCCACTTTGGGCGCGGCCCCCAATCGAAAGCCACTTTCCCATACGACACTAGACTAACTCAGACGAACTCAAACCAAGGAATACACATGGTCAGACGAACGGAGTTCAAGAAGGGACAAACAATCATCTGGTCAAACACGACTCAAAGGTGAACACTTACTGACGGTTCTCTATCTAGAGACCTGAAAAACTAAGGTCAACCATGAATCATCATTCAACTCACACAAAGAGGATATGACCAAAACGACACTACCACAATACAACAGTCAACTCGGAACAGAGGACTGAATCAGGTACCCCAAGTCAAGCCATACGACAGGGTCCTACTAAACAAAGCAAAACATGCCATTTCATAATTAAAGGCGAATACAGAAATTAAACTCGCAAGGCAATAATCAGAAAAGACAATATTCCTCAATTGATTTAAACATTAAAATCGATCAAGTTTTCTACATGATCTAAAACAGGTTACAGTTATCTACCTCATCCAGGGATAGGTTGTTCTTGGTTTTCTAACTCCTAAGGTTCAAAGCATCGAACAGGCAAATTAAGCCATAATGAGTTTTTAAACCAAATTATATTAATAAATCTCAGACAACCATTAATCAACCAAAATAAGATATTTAATCTCCAATCAAACGTCATTAACATACTGGTCTAAAATCAATCTCTACAGATTCATAATTTCAATTCCAGTTACATAATACGGATTACGGAAATAAAAATGTAGAAAGAGAATCTAAATGGAGATAGTCATTCCCAATGCATATCATTAAATTTTTAATGCCCAATGATAAATATTTCACTACTTTACAATTACTCAAATGATATGTTCTACGATAAAATTTAACAACATCAATAAGTAATTACCTCGTATATATCCAATTAACATAACAAGATTAATGCCACCTTTAATCGTAATTAAGAACTAATAAACACTAATCATTAAAATAATATTCAACATATGATAAGCATTTTTTTTTTTTGAATGGGAAAAACATACATTAAAAGAAAAAACCCATTTTATAATATTCAACATATGATAAGCATTTTTTTTTGAATGAAAAAAAAACACATTAAAAAAAAAGATGTTTTATAAACTATGTTTTAAACAACACAAAATGCATTTTAAAAAACCCCAGGCGAGGGCGGGTTGTGCCCTAGCCGCAGCGCCGAGGAACCACCCGTGGGCGGCACTCACGGTGGTGCCCGCAGGTGCCGCGGCGCCCTACGGCCACCGCCGTGGGCCGCAGCCACAGTCGCTGCGGGTGCAAACAAAGGGTAAGGGCGTGCGGGGGAGCATGCGGGGGACGCGCAGGGGGGGGGAAGGGGGGAGGAGCGGGTGGAGCTCCGCTCCCCGCCCTCCAACCCCAAACCCAAGCTTAAACATCAAACGCGCGGTCCGCAAAATAATACGTTTTAAAATTTTAAAAAATATGAACACACAGTCCGAACTTCATCAAACGTCCCTCACAAAATGGGTAATGAATATAAATTTTGATTTACTGTGAGTTCGGTTTATACGAACTGGGTTTGATGTCAAATTTTCTTGGTGGTTTTCTCAACCATAACAACACCCAAGGGTTTTAAACGCCCAAAACAAAGAGGAATTAACAGCATCTCAAAAACACTTCCAGCCAAGCTGGTTCATTTACCAAATCAATTCATAAGCATGACAGACAATGGAGAATCTAAAATCAGATAAAACCCCCATTTCCATTTCAAACAAAAACCAAAATTGAGAGTTGGATCCTACCTTAACACGCAATCCTGGAATGGCTGAAGGAGAGCCCAATCCTGCCAGGTCCAGAATCATTCCTTCTCCAAACCCCCAAATTCGATTCCAAAATTTTTCTTTCAACCAAAATTCCTCCAAAAATGTCCCTCCTTTTCAATTTTCCCCCAAATTGGGTTATATGGAAGAGTTGACCCAAAAATTCCATTTTTGGAATTAAAATTCTTATTTAAAAATAATACTCAAATTTAATCCTTTTCTCATTATAACAACAAATTAACTTGCTATTCAAATCAAAAATCGATTTCTCATCTAATCAAATTTAACCTTTCTAATCTCAAAAGCCAATAGGATACAGTTAAGTTTATCGCAATAAAATACAAAGCTTTCCTTTTCAACAGCATATATAAATGCATTTAATATTCAAAATCAGTTATTTGATCGAATTCACTCCCAATTTAAGACGAGCAACCCAATATCAACGAAAATCACATAACGGAAACCAGATTAATTTAATCCATTAATCATCAATGCACAAACGCATATTTAATCAAGATAATTACTAAGGATTAATTAATCAATTTAATCAAACACACCAAGCACGCAAAACGAGAAAGTCAACCAAACAGACGACTCACAACCCAAACAAAAAGGGATTACCGACGACGACTGGCGATGCTCACTGGAGCATGACTAAGGTCAACTAGGGTCTTACGACCACCTAATCCAACTCTAAGGATAAAAGAGGTACACTCAAACCTGCACATCCAGGTGAAGACGAACCTCGCACTCATGCGGCATTGTACCTGAAATATCCTGCAACCAAGAGTCATACATGCATACATATATACAATTTAATGAAAGCGTTAGCCCGATATCAATACCACGAGTTAGGTACACTAACATCTTGCATACAACTAGTGAGAAAACCACATCAATAGCTATGCGTTAATTCAAACATCTGACTATAATATAATATTACGATAAACTAATCAAGATTAAACCAAGGTTAGAGATTGATTACGGTAGGGGTACTACATGGTTGACAACTCTGTAGTTAGTGAGACTCCATTGTGATGAGCAGTGTGCTCTAGGTAGTGTGCCTTCCTACATGTGAAGGCCCCTATTGTAGACATATACTTGTTGTAGAAGTATCATTTGACTATGGGTAGGGTTTCCCACCGTGGTTTTTCCTCATTGAGGTTTTCCACGTACAAATCATGGTGTTATGTGTTATGGTTGCATGTTATTGATTCGCTGGTTTTCATTAATTCTTTAATTCTTAATCAGTTATATGGGTATAATGTTTTAAGTGCTTTAATTCAAATAATATGTTAACAACTGATTCACCCCCCCCCCCCCTCTCTCAATTGTTCATTGGTTATCCTAACAGATATATATGGTAATAACTTAGAGAGGAAAAATGTCATAAATGGATTAAGCATGGCGATTTTTACTTGCATGGGAATAAAAGACCTTGTAAGCATAGACTTATCTCATCATGATATGAATGGGTATGGTAATAGGTAGAGAGCTTATTAGTAGTGACAAAGTAATGTGCTAAAGATCATCAAGTTGTAAGTAAGCCTAAATTGTACCTTTTATTTATTTGACATTATAATGAATGTTAAGATAATAATTTATAATCATTTGATATTTCTTATAAAGTGATTTATTTTGGATGTCATTATTTAGTCAAAAGAAGGATGAAATTTATACTAGATTTACTACCCACTTATCTAAGTAAAATGAACTTCTTGGATTTTCTTCATAGTGAATTGAGGTAAATCTGAATAGTAAATCTTTAATAGAAGTAAAATAAATTTTATGATGTGAAGAGTGTTCTTTTAAATGTAATATGGTTTGGATGATTTAGTAATTTCAAGATATGTGGACTATGAATAAATCGCTCTTTGGTTATATTACTATATTCTACTAATCGATGCACTTGAGAATGATCTTAGCACGGGCTTGAAGAAATTATGTGGAAGAAAACAATATTCATATGAGAAGGAGATATATTTATGTAAAATTTAGACACATGATGAAAGCTATAGGGGAGGTATGGGTTATTTTGAATAGTTCACTTAACTGATCTTAAATCAACTTTGAATATGAATAATTGAAATTTACTTGTATGTTAGCAACATAGTAATAGTAACTAGGAAGAATGTAACACCCATAAGAAAACACTAGAATCATATAGTAGCCAGTTAAATACGAAAGCTATGGATAATATTACATATGATTAAGGATGGCTTGAGGGAAGTTAAGTATTTGATTAATAATTATTGTGAGATGTATGTATAGTCATATAGATATGTATCTATTCTTTATATCTTCTTAACATTGCAATGGGTTAGTTGGATCTAACCAAGGTACTAAGAGTAATGTGATAAATACTCTATGCTATAAAATTATTAGAAATAAAATAGATAGGCTTTATAGCTTAAAATCCCTTGCAACCTACTTAACAATTAGAGAGCGCAATTAAAAGAGCTTGTTTATTCATCCAAAAAGTTAATTGAAAAATCTTTTAGTGATCCATGGAATATTAAATTGAGGTATGATTATGAGTGTATGGTTAGATAATTATTTAAATATAATCATTCATAAATGATAATATGGTATAAGTTTAATATTCTAATGTAAATTTACTGGTTATATAAGATATGTCAAAATGACTATGATAAGTTAATATTAATTCATGAGGAATGGCACACCACACCAACTAAGGAATTTTTGGGCGTTCATCAAAGCATCAAAGATGAAGGGTATCAAAGGTATGCATTATATTAAACTGTAGTCATAATTGGTGCATTTGCTAATCACACCCATATCACACCCATATCATATAAAGCAATGAGGAGTATCAAAGTATATAATATAAAGTAATGAGGAGTATCAAAGTATATATGCATTTATAAGTTGTTTCGTGCATGGTTACTTGGAAAAATTGGACCTTTGTTTAAAACTGAGTTCTAATGCTCTAACTTTGTAGATTATCTTAGAAACAATTGTAATGTTTAAGATTCCCATACACTTTTAAATAACACCATAATAGTTATAAAAAGTGATAAAATGCTTGTGATAGGTTTATTTTGCATATTTTGGAAGATAAATTCCATAATCTTATAGTGTATACTTGAGCTCATTTATATAAGTCTTTATTCAATTTATATATTTATATGATAATATAATTATAAACATATATCATCTTCTATGTATATGTTTTGATACTCTTAACTTATAAATCTTCAATATGTGAACCAATCTATATATGAAACCTTATTAAATCAGCCTATGAACTCACCTGTTTACAAATCCTCATAAAGACTCTATATACACTAGGATCCATTTTGTTTTCATAATTTAAGGATAAATTATATGGCCAAGATATTGAAACGAATGAAGACAAGTCCAATTTAGGACAAGCATTTTAAATGTACTCTTGCTCTCTAGTTGTCTTGAGTGATATTTGTTTACTTTGATCTTTCTTTTATGTGTTGGGAGGATGGTAATTTCTTATGCCTTTGGTAATCTTTTGATGTTGTAAGAGGACATGATTACCTAGATTATCCTTGTGAATATATGTGGAAGAGGGGGTAAAAGACAATAGCTTCTTCATGAAAATGATGAATAGAAACTCTTTTTCCTTATTAATGCAATTAGATGAGAAAATCACTTTAATTTCTCATGGATGCTTCTAGGGCAATAGGGGATGTAAGTTAATAAGTAATCCATAGCATTGAATAAATGTTGATTTGTATATGTTAGGTTTGGGCATGTTACTGGTATAATATTTATTTTATTGGTAAGGTTGTTTAATAAAGAAATCTTGATTTGGCAGGAGATTTCAATAAAACAAGGTTTTTAAGAAATAGATTTGTGACGTCATATGTTGATTTATCATGATGGATTTAGGATCTTTGCTGCCTATTGGATGGTTGAAATAATGTTGACTTTAGGTTTATTAAGTTGATCTTGTTTTGATTATAATCATTATTATATGATGCGATGATGCAATTTGAGTGGGATAATCATTAGAGGGTAACTAGTATTGGTTAAGAAACATAATATATGGATGTGAGCACAATCATGTACTCTTATCACTTCAAAAATGTATGATTTGAGAGTCATTCTTATCATGAGAATTATAAGAATCATCTTGTTGTTTAGAGATCATCGGGAATCACATAAGTGTGGTAGAGACAATCAATTGATGAAGCATGTAGATTGGCTTTTACTTTTCTCATTAGTTTTCAATGGAAATTGGTTTATGGGTTATGGATGGTACATTTGTTTTAGACTAGGGAATCATCTCTGTTTCACTTAAGTGGGTGGCAGTCGATGAGAAAATTGTCTAGGGACTAGACCCTAGAAAGGGTTGCATACCCACTCTTATACTTCCTTAAAAGATGGGTTTTGAATTGTTTCATGAACTACAAAGTCTCTACGATTTCACGTAGGCAAGGCCATCTGTGATGAGCCCCTGAGACATTACGTCTAACCCTTAGGTCTTTCTCTTTTGGATTTGAATTGCTCTTGACACATCTCCTTAGTAGATGCATTCTTTGTTCATCTTTACAAATTTAGAAATCGTTTATTATCTATTGATCTAGCTAAAGGAATGTTAAAATATTGTTTCCTAGCAGTATGTTATTTGATATATATATATATATATATATATATATATAATATGAGGATTAGTGGATTGTGATAATTATCAGTTTTTAAATAGAAAAAAAAATATAATTGTACATATATATATATATATATGTGTGTGAGGTTTGGAATTTAGAAAGTATCAAATAAATGTTAAATTTATTCGATATTTTTGTAATAACGTTGGAATATAAAAGTTCGTATTGGTAATCATATATTAATTTAGTCAAGATGACTTCAAATGAAAAGATCTGTATTTGGATTAAATAATGGCTTGTTTAGACTGCGACTGCTTTTATTTTGTAAAAGATTGTTTGGCGTTAGAATTACAAGTGAAACTTGTTATAAGTCAATTAAAGGATTTGAAACTTATGGCTTAAATTTTTATTTAAGGGGAGATTTTCGTGTGTGTGTGGGTATGTGTCGTGCCCAAACTTTTGGGCAAAAAATGAAACAATTTTTTTTTTTTTGAACACATAAACTCGTAACATATCCTACATTATAATAACTTCAATAGAGTTTTGTCTTAACTAGGATATAAATAAAATTATTTTCTAAGGTTGGATTAATTAACCAACTCAAACGAGCGACTTTATTTAGTGGAGATTAATTAATGTCACAAATCAGTTAGTTAGTTCAATTATCTTAATTAAGTTGTCGCTAATTAAAAATGAGGAATAATTAGTTATCTCAAATGCATTTAAATCATTCCTGACAAGATAATGATAATGCTATTAATTAATTGATACACACGCAAATTTATTATTTAAATCCAACTGATAAGGGTTTGAAATTCTATAATGATGTTTGCCAACTAAATCCGATATTAAGCTAAAGTCGGTTTTAATTCCCCTAAACCTTTAAATTTGATGATATAATTAATCTGGCCAATATTGGCCTCAAAAGCTAAGAATTCCTAAAAATACTTAATAATCTTCAATTATAAATTTTTTTCCAATTTTTACTTTAATGACTATATACAAACGAAATATATTAAATAAATGTAAAGTGTCCTTAGCCGAAATAATTTAAATCAACTATACGATTAATGTAAATGATATTAATCTACCATTTTAAATTTTTAAGAAAAAGACCACACTAAAATTTAATTCTCTTCCCAAATGAATTAATGATTTTTTTTTTAAATAACACATATGGCTAAAGTTATATGGGGGAAATTCTTTCCCAAAATTGAAAAGCATTCCCCCCCCCCACTTTTTTCTTATTTTAACTTAAACTTTTAAATTTTAAACCCTAAATAGGGTTGAGTAAATTTTTCCTTACATCTAATTTAAGTTCTTTTAAAATCTCTTATTCTTAAAATGCTAACCCTAACCTGAAATTGGGTTAGGGTTGCAATTTCTTTTTATTTTAACACCTCTTTATTTTCTTTCTATTAACTCATACCCTAACCCAAAATGGGTTAGGGTTTATTGTATTATATTTTTCTTTTGTTTTGTGGTGTGTGTGTGTTTGTGTATGCAGGAACAGGGTCGGATTAGGGCACGATGGCCATGGGAGGCGAAGAGGGTTTGAAGAGGGAGGGGGGTGAACACGGGGATACCACCGTGGAAGCCCACAGTGGCGGCCCCGACACCGCCCACTGTGGACACCCACAGTGGTGGCATCGACGTCGCCCACTATGTTTGCCCACAGTGGTGGACTCGGCTCCGCCCACTATGGGTTTCCACAATGGCAACGCCACCCACTGTGTTTGCCCATAGTGGCAGACTCGGCTCCGCTCACTGTGGGTTTCCATAGTGGCGGCGTAGACCACGACGTCTCTCATGAGGAGGGGTAGGGTTTTGCCCCCCCCCCCCCCCCCACAAATCATTATTTTTTTTAATAAAATAAACATATATATATATATCTGTGTCTGTGTGTGTATGTATATAGAAACAGATCTGAACATATTCTAATGTTTTCATTTGAGTATATTTTTAAATACATGATTATATATACATATATATATCAAGCTATTAGGGTTGGAAATCTCTGGTTTTTTTTTGAATAAATTAACACCTAATCATGCAGGCCCTATTCTTTTAACAACAATATATATATATAGTTTTAAAGCTTACAAGATTGGATAAAGTAATGACTGTATGTTTCATTTCCTAGGTGTGTTTTATTTTAATATGCAGCTTTAGGGGTTTTAGGACAGTTATACAAACATGTTTTCTACATCAAATTTCTTTTGTGTATGGGTTAATTTTCTATTATGTAAAAACAGAAAATGAATAAATGACAGAATTTAACAGCATTTAAACTTTGCAAGTAAATACTTATTAAAACATATTGCATTTCTTCTTTTTTCATTTCTTTTCTTTACTTAGATTTGCAGAATAAACAAAGTAACAGAATTCCTTTTGAGACAGAATTTAATAAAATTTACAGTAACATTATAGATTTTAGAATTTAGATAAAATACACTTTTCTTATAGAGTTTTTTTTCAATACAATGGCCCACTATTGCAATGGGTGAAATAACCCAACTAGTCTCTCATTCTTAATAATGAGGACTTGAATAAAAGAATACATTTCCTTATACATAAATAAAAACAACATTGAGTTTCCCTATTTACATTGCTACAACAAATCATAGTATTATATTTCCTATTTCCTTTTCTGCAACTGAATAAAATCTGAACCAAATAGAACTTGCAACTCCTAGATTACTTTCCTCTTTCCAAGCAACCTATAATTAATCATAAGGCTATGACCATGGGGTGCTCACCTCCCAGCCTAGGCTTACTACAAGCCACCCCCGAGCTTGGAGAACCAAGTCCTAGACGGGGTTACAATCAAGAAAACACACAACAAGCGGGGGGAAAACAAAACACCACAAACACATTCCCTTCCCAAGCTGAAACTTCATCACATAATGTGATGTTTACTAGGGTGGAAGTGGACCAAGTACCCTAGGGGAGATTCTGCTAGATAAAACTCACAGCCAACTCATGGCATCCAAGAAAACATAACCAAAACTCATTCTTAACCCCTACATCCTTATGACCCCCAAAAAGGCAAACATGCCATATTTGCTCCCCTTATGACCCCCAAGTGAAATAACACAAAAATGCAGCAAGGGTCACATGGACAGACCCTTGAGATCACTCTCATAATGAGAGCCTCTCACCCTAAGGTTGTCATACTCCTTCCACCCCCAAGACCAATTTGCCCTCCCAAGGGAAAGATGGTCTTGGACACTCCCCAAAACACAACAATGCATAAAATAGAAAATAAGCAAGAAATCACATAAAGCTTTCATAAGTACAACACAAATAAAATACAACATTTTCCATTCAAGCATTCTACAACAGATTCTCATATACACAAGTAAGAAAAGAAAACACCAACCTTGACTCTGCCAAGGGTATTCTAGGGGAAAGCTTGATGAAGAGCAACCCAATCCTCAATCTTTTCTGAAACACTTAGCCAAATTTTCTATCCCAAACTGGTTTTCCTCCAAAAATTCTCAAAAATCTCCAAGGATGGAGAGTGGGTGATTAGCTCACTAAGCTTCCATTCCTATCCTAAGAAGGCTTTTCTCACTCCTTCCAACCTCTTGGATAGAGTGAGGGACTCCCATTGGTTGGCCTTCCCTAGGTCTTACACACTCCCTAACCAAGGCACCTAGAGGAGGGGAATGAAATGGGGAAGAGGGATTACACCTATCAAGAAGGTTATCCTACCAAGGATGACACTCCTATAGTTGGAATTCGTCCATCTTGGGAAAACCACTTTTTTGGGTGGTTAAACAAGCCCTAAGAAAAAGACACATGGCCAATTTTGGCCTTCACCCATAGGTACCCCATGAGGCCTAATAAAAATGCTCTAAAATTGACTCTAGGAGTTTATTTAACCCTTAGAAAGTCCACCTAAAGTTAACCTACGGGTCAACTCTGAGTTGACCCTCCTTGTGGCTCACTAACCTAGATATCTTGGTTCCTTCAAGGATAATTAGGAGATATAACAATTAACAAAAATAAAAACTTTCCAAAAAGGTGACATGACAAATTGCCAACACAACATACAACATAGGTGTCAAGTGACACTACAAAATAATTCCACATCACAAATACACACATGGAAATTGTCCCTTAAATGATTTAAACAATTCGATAAATACAATTGAAACCCATGCAAAATTTTACATTTACGAATAAAATACAATACATACGGGGTGTTGTCTCTCCAAATAGACAACCCCTAGTTTTACGAACACACATAGGCCTAGGCTTGATTCTCCATAATATTTCCATGGTCATATGGATTATTTCCTGTGCATCTCAATTTAAACATTAGTACTTTCCAATAGCCTCATATAATATAAAACACATAATTAGAATACAATACAATCATTCTGCACAGAATTGACATTATTCAATACGATTGTCACATATCAAAGCAATTCACATAAGCAATTCATCATAATCTCAAAATTTGATCCATTTACAAGATATGCAAACATATTTTTAGCATCATAATCAAGTCCTGCAAATCAAATAATGACATACGTCATCTCAATGTTACCCTATTCTAGGATCATATAAAATTCTATATCCACAAGCATAGAAATGAAGCATCAATATATATCAATATTACCAAATTTGTGGGACCAAATAAAGTTCTATATCCATAATTTATCAAAATAAAGCATCCATAATAGTTCCAACATGAAAATAACTGAAAAGATAGGATGGGTCAGGGTAGGGCCTCACAGTATGGATTTTAAATCAAGACATTATGCAAGTCTATTTGGGTGTATGTTGACTTAGACCCTTTTCATGTGTTTTTCCCTATTGTAGATTTTCTTGTCATGGAAGGTCCAGTTAATTCAAAGAGTTACAATTAGATAACAATAGATTTTAATTATATTTGGAATGATCTTTATGATTCCTTAATATGGATATGTTTAGTGCGCAAGTGTACCCTTTTGGGAATTTACTTTCATTGGAGGATTTTGGTGTTTGATTTAAAAAGAGTCATTCTTGTGTTTATGTTGGTACATGTTGTTGAGTGTGAGTCGATCATGCAAATTAATTTGTTAAGTTTTATTTTAGTTGTATTTCCTTTATTCTAGTTGTGGTCTTGTCTTGTGAATAGACTAGTTGTCAATTTCACACCTCCAGTTGCTTTAACCTTGGTAGAAGGTTAGCATAACCAAGTGTTTTCTTTAGTTTTGTTTTGAACTCCCTATGTTGGTTGGTTTTTGTGTTTTTCCTTTGAGTTATTTGGAGGTTTTGTAGTGTCATAAGGAAGAGTGGCTTCTGAGTGGGGGTCAGGGCCCAAAGTGGCTGCCAGGATAATCCCTTGGAAGTTTGAGTAATAAGTGATAACCTAAATATTAAACTGGGGTTGGGTTTTAAAACATTAATCAAGATTAATTGTGTCACACTCATGGTTGAGTGCTTCTACAGACTTAGGATGAAGTGGGAAGGCTTGGAATGGCAAAAAAAACCACCTTGTCTTCATGAAATGTTTGTTGGGTCCGCATGAGTCACGGATGGGGGTCGGGGGTTCAGGGGAGGCTACCAAGATAACCTAAGATGGGGGTCGGGGCCTATGGAGGCCTACTAGGATAACCCATACCAGCTATGCGATGACACTCTTCCCTTATGTTCACTAGTGTGTAGTCTCGTGTTGGCTTTTCTTGGAGCATTTTGGGGTAGTCATATTTATATATTTATGCCTTATGTGAGTACTCGATGTAAATGTTAGACCATGTGATGCATTATTATGGTTTGTTTGAGGGTCATATTACTATCTCCTAGAACAAAGGGGTAGTCCTTTTTGGGCCACATGGTCGGGTGGTAGTGCCACTTTCCATTGGGTATTTTGTTCGTGCCTTCTTGTGAGGGATTAGCTTCACAGGTGCTCCAGATGTATCTCTTGGATTTACTCTATTCCTTGTACCGGTTGGATCCTCTTTGTTCATCTTGGATCTTTTTTGCATCTCTTGGACCTTATGTTTTCGATTGTATCATTTGTTTATTTATATGTCTTCATGGAAGTTGTAATTTGAAGTAACCATTATGTATTTTTATGAGACTTGGTGGTTTAAGTGCAATTGTAATATTATGTTAACCTTGCAATGTAAAAGCAATGTATTACGATGAAATTTAGATGGTAGAATTTATATCTTTAATTAAAATCATTGTTGTAATGTAATTGAATGTATTACCATGAATGCAACATAGAAATGTTAGTGTTATCTTATGCAAAGTATGGAATGATTATTGTTTAGTGTAATTAAGTTCTTAATGGATATATATAATGGATATATATAATTAACCTTAAGTAAGGATTAGTTTAATTAAGTAATCCACGTTGGGAAACCCTTTAGGAGTTTAAGTTAAGTCTTCCACTCATGCAACTTTCGATGTAATGTTTATCTTATATATTTATGTGTCAGTATGTTTTAAAAAATCTATATTTTACACTCTTTTCGAGTGTTTGTAGTTGTATCCTTTAGGGTTTCTTGGTGGGGCATTACATTATTATATCCAAATATAATAAGAATTATATATTAATATGCTAGTAATATAATAATAATAAATATAATATAAATATAATTAATATAATAATAATATACCCAATATTGATATGATGTATTAATAATGAAGTTTATGATTCAATTAGAGTTAGGATTAGTGTTAAGTTATGATTACTTTTAAAATTATCATTATGTTAGGTTTTGTTTAAATCTTCAATTTAGCCTTATGTTAAGATTGAATTAAAGATAGGGTTAGATTTAAAGTTAGGTTAGGGTTAATGCCAATGTTCCTTGATAAACATTAATACTATCATGACATTTACAATTCAAAACAAAGATAAGAAGTTAAATTCAATTAAAATTACACTTAAATATTATGTTATTATATTATGCATTTTTATTATTATTATTTTTTTAGTATTATATTATTATTATATAATATTTAATTAAATTATTTTCATTATATTTAAGAAAATTGTATTATCAAATTACATAAGGATTACCCCAATCTAACTTTTAATGTTGTGTATATAATATATTGATTTTTAAAAAGTTTGAAAAAAGTTTGATTAAATTTAAATCCTATTAATTTAATATAATTTTTAAAATTTTTAGGATTTTTTAAATATTTTTTTGGTGGATGTGTAAAATAAATTTGATAAGAAAATTTAAACATGCTAAATATTATTTTAACGTACCTAAAAATTGGCTTAAAAATTCATTCAGATAGTGGATCCCGAAAATCCGCTAATAAGATGTAAATTTTCCAAGCTAATTAGATTGGAGAAAAATAATATTTATAATTTAAAAACTTAAAAAATATACATCTTAACTTTACAAAAAAATAAAAAACACAGATTAAAACAAAAAAATACATACTTCTAATTGGTGGAGAAACAAATGAATAATAATGAGGGATCAAAACAAAAAATACATAGTTCTAATTGGTGGAGAAACAATTGAATTTAATAATGAGTTAACAAAAAATAATGCAATCGATAGCAATGGCACTAGTCTTATGACAAGTACTAATAAAGTAAGTAATATAGTAAATAAAGAATTAATAAAAACAAAATCAATAATATAATATTATTTTCATGAGCTAAAAATTTGCCTAAAGAAACTCATGTAGAAAGTGGATCGGGAAATCCAGTAATAAGATGCAAATTAGTTGAGCCAATTAGATTGAAGAGAAACAATTTCTGTAATTTGGAAACTTAGAAATCATGCATCTTAACTATTGAAATTTTTTTTTAAAAATAAAATAAAATATTCATAGATATAATTGGTGGAAAAGCAATTGAATAACAAGTGTCACGTAGTGGCGAGTACTTGTCGTCATAGTATTGTAATAAAAGTCTTTGTTCTAATTTTGAATTGTAATAAAAATATGTGTTCAAATTTTGAATTATCATAATTTTGAATTGTAATAAAAATATGTGTTCGAATTTTTTATTATCATAATTTTGAATCATTGTTATTTTAAAATTATATTTTTTAAATATAAAGAGAGAAAACATCACCCAAAGGCTCAAATAGAGCCCACATTTGTCTCCTTAGGATCCATAGCCTCAGGTTCACTATCCTCCTTCTCATGCAGGTTTTGCTCACATTCTTTAGGTTTCTGAATCAGGACCACTCTCAACACCACAAGGCATTTAATCTCAAAATCTACATGGACCTCCAAAGATTTGCCATTTCTTTTAGGAGATGATCATCATCCAGTATCCATTCTTCGCCACAGCCAAAGCTCCAAACATTGTCGGGTTCAACCTTAGTGTTTTCCTAAATTCCAATGTCTTGTCTTTCACTCAAGTCCTCCACGAAAACAAATTGCCTCATCCATGCTTTGTTAGGGCGCGACAGAACGCCAATTGCCTTAAGCAAGAATCAAATGTTCTTGTCCTTCCCATCACATTCCGCAACTAGGCTCCACTAGTCCAGGGCTTGCACCACCACAAACTTCTTGACCTCTACGCTCATTCCCAGTGACATGTAGTAGTTTTGTGGCAATGGGGTGCATAGGTTGGCGTCAATATTATCCAAGGCTGCATCAATCTCACCAAGAAAATAATGCTTGAATATCATTTGAGTCATTTTATTGAGTCATTGCTTGCAAACCTCCATATAAACTAGCATGGCATTGAACATGGTCAGGATATCCAAGTTTACCCAGTATTAGTGATAAGCTCTAATGAAATCCCCACCCAAAATTCTTTTTACAGCATGCAAAATAAGAGGATGTTTCATGGCCATAACTGCAAGCAATCGTTTGTCAGATATTTTTCCCAAGAAGGCCATCTAATGTTTGGTGGACTCCAGCATAACAGGTGTATCCATCCCTAGCAACCCTAGCATAGTAAGCCCAACCGCATCGAGATAGCTTAATTTCACCAAGTGATGTGCGAAAATTTGAGTAAGTTCTATAAATAAACCCAAACATACACTCTCTTGATCGCCAAGGGGAAGTGGGATATCCTAGCACTTCTGTTATTAATGATCTCTCATGTTAACCAACTTGTAAGCCATCCCACTTGTAGTGATGCTAATATGGGATATTTGTACCTTATTGAGAAATATCAAATCCAATTTTTCTAGTAGGATAAGGAATATCAAACACCATTGACAATATGATGTGACTATGGTAGCATTTAATCATGTATTAATAGATTGCACCACCACTTTAGCTAGATTGTTCGCTATCACATTCCCTTCCCAATACACATGGCTTATACGAAAATCTTCCAAACCGTTCAACAAAGATTTGATTGGTCGAATCCATTGATTGAGGATCCAACTTGGAGTTTCATTTTTCCTAGTTGCATTTACCACATTTAGGGAGTCACCTTTCAAATGGATTTTATGGGCCCCACTATTGACCCCTACTTGTAGTCCATGTAACGCAGTTCGAAACTCTGCCATATTGTTTGTAGTTTCCTTCAAATAATTTCCAAATATAATTATTAATTTGTAGTGTAATATTATATTATTTTTATATTTATGTAATATTAATTATAATTAATCTGAATTAGATAACTATTAATAATTATCAAAGTTAAAATAGATATTTTTTGAATAACTTAATGAAAATATTTAAATTTATGATTTAAAGTTATTATATTATTTTATATATTTTGAAATAATTAAAAAATTTATGATTTTCAAAAAGTATTAAAAATAGAATGATTTCAAAAATATATATAAAATGCAATTATAAAGAACACATATAATGATTATATTTTTTTTAATAGAATAATTGTATTTAATTTTTAATTTAATTTAATTTAAATTGAATAAAACCCCTATAATTAGTTTTATTATCCATATTTTGAGACTAAAAAAAATTATTAAAATTTATATATCTATTTAGATAAAATATTTCATTTATGATATTATAAATAATAAAAAATATGAAAATATTTAAAATAAACATTTTTTTATTAAAATACAAAGGAAATCCAGAAACGATCGAGAAAATCTATCATTCCTAAAAATTTGCTCCTATAAAACCATTTTTTTAAAACCAAATCATAGTGTAGATAAATAATTTTTGCAATATCTTCAATTTAAAAATATAAATCTCAACTTTACAAAAACTAAGTTTATTTTGAAAGCAAAAATAATAATCATGTTTGATTTGTGCAAACTAATTGAATAAAAGTGCTTTAGTGAATGCAATAGTATTGCCTTTGACAAGTACTAATAACGCATTAATGAAAATTCGATCCAACTAATTGCAATAGTACCAGCCTAACGACAAGTACTAACAAATCAATAATTTAATTGTTTAACATTTTACATTCATTGTATAATTAGGGAGATTTCTTGAGTCCTTGGATCGATTTAAAGTGTTTTTTTATGTAAAATTATTTCTGTAAAATATTATGTTTGCTATGTAAGTTACATTAGGTTTCATTTTTTAGTATTTTAATAGTTTATTATTTTATATTTTAGTTTTATGAAAATAAATTAATCAATTTAGTTTTTTTTTTTTTTTAAAACTTAATTGAATAGAGATTTAAAATTGATGGCTTTTATGAGGCATAGGTTAATAAATATATTTTGAGGCAAGTGGAGGTGAAAGTAAAATATTTTTTTTTTTTTACTAATTCATTTATTTATTATAATCATACGAATTAACATAATAATAAAATAATTTATTATTCTATATTTTAGCCTCATTAAAAAACTTTTTGGCCTCATACAAAATATTTTGTCTAGATACAATGTAGTACTCCTGCCCTAATCAGATTCTAATCTTGGTTTGACCTTGGTTAGTTTACCATGTTATAATGTTATAGTCAGATGTTATGATTATTGTGTGTACCTGTTAATGTGGTTTTTGCATCAATTCTTATGTAAGTTTATTTGCTCTCCTGATTTGTGTTATTAATTTAGGGCTAACACTTTTATTATATATACATGTATGCATGCATGACTCTTGGTTGCAGGAGATTGCAGGTACAGTACTGCATAGGTACAAGGTTCGTCTCCACCTAGATTCGTAGGTTTGAGTGTACCTCTTTGGTCCATAGAGATTGGATTAGGTGGTCATAAGACCCTCATTTTACCCTAGTCATACTCAAGTGAGCATTGTCAATCGTTCGTTAGTTTCCCTCTATTTGGGTTTGCGAGTCATCTGTTTGTTTGACTTTCTTGGGTTGTGTGTTTTGCGTGTGGTAAAATTGAGTATTTTATCCTAAGTAATTAATTTGATTTAATGTGTTCTTTAATGCATTAGTAAGTAAGGGACTAAATTAAATAGGTCCCCTTTGTGGATTAATCATTAATTAGAATTGCTCTATTCATGTTTGTAGCAAGTTCGGTTTAAATGGTTAATTCTTAAATGATGAATTTATTCAGTTTACGCATTTTGAAAGGAAAGATTAAATTTTATTTGAATATAGAAATATTTTATCCTCTTTGGCATTTTGGAAATAGAAAGGTTAATTTCAATTATCTGAGAAAATCAATTTTTAAAGGAAAATCAAGTTTGCATATTGAAATAGTTTAAAAAGAATGATTTTTTATTTTAATTGAAAGAAAATATTTTAAATCCAAAAATGATAATTTTTGGTCAAACTTTCTTCCATTTTAACCTAGGTTTGAAAAATATTTTTGGAGGATTAATTTTGTAGAGATATTTTTTGGAAAATATTCTTGGGAGAGAAGGGTTTTGGAAAATTTTTAGGCATTTGTGGAAGGAGGAATTTTTGGAGCTTGTAGGTTGGGCTCTTTAGCAAATCTCTTCCAAGATTGCATATGGAGGTAGGATTTTTATTTGTCTCCTTTGTTGCCAAAGAAATTTACTATCTGGTTTTGAAAGAAATGTATTTGTTGTTCAAAAATCTTTCAGATTGATTTCTAGATTGAATTTGGGTTTGGGTTTTAAATCTATTCATGTTAGTTTGTGTTTTGCAAATTTGGTAGAATAATGTGTGAGAAATGATTCTTTTCAAATGCCCAAATATGATATTTTGTTAAGGAAATTTGCTTATATGGGTATTCAACAAATTTTTAATATTTGATAACCATTGACATTCTAGAAAAATATTTTAGTCTTTGTATGTGACTGTGAATTAAAAGAAAACTGTGGTTTTCCTTTTTTATTAAAGTTTGTATAAAAATAAATAAATAAAATTTAAATCAAAATTTATTTTTTTAGGCGGTTTGGGTTTTGGAGGGTGGAGGAGTCGAGGCTCAACCCATGCCCCCTACCCTCCATGGGCTCGCAGCCTTGGAGGTCTGAGACCACACTGGTGGCTGCAGAGCTCTGCGACCACAGTGTGGCCGCAGAGACCTGCAACCCCACTATGGCCACAGGGACCACGCATCTACAGTGTGGATGTCGTGGGCCTGCATCCACCACGATGGTCGCAGCCTCTGCAGATAGGGCACAACCCCCACTCCCGTGGATGGGAGGTGGGCCCCGCGGGTTTGCCCTTTGTTTATTTTTTATTTATTTTATTTTAAAATAAATAAAAAATGCATCGCAATTTAAATTTTTGGTTCTAAAAAAAGTTTTAATATTATTTCATTAAAAAGTTTTAAAATAATTTTTTATGATTATTAATTATTATTTAATATATATTTTATTAACTGAGGATATATATATAATATATATATATGTATATATTTAATTTGTAATTTTATTATTAATTATTAATTAGTATATATTTTATTAATTGCGAATTAATATTTATATATATTAATTAATATTTAAATTGAATTTTTCTATATGTATGCAAGGAAGTATCAATTTATTTGGAAAATGATCATCGATATTTATTTCCTTTTTAATGTATATTTCCTTTTTTGGAAAGTATGTAATTGTGTCGCAAGAGATGAGATTAGATTATTGTTTTCAAACAAGTATGAAAAAGATGTTTTATTTTGAAAAATGAATATCATATTTTTAGTTGATTAATGAATATTTGATTTTATATCATTGTGGGTACTGCATACATTATAATTATAATCATTTGATTTTGGTTTGGAAACTCATGATGAAGTATTTAAAGTATTGTATGATGCAAAACGAACTTTAGTGACTTAGTAAACCAAGAACGACATGTACCTAGACAAGGTAGACAAAATTGCAATCTAATTAGATCTTTTAGGAAACTAGAATGATTTTAATGTTTAAACAATATGGTAAAAGGTTGTCTTTTCCGATTTATGCCTATGCATGTTTAATTTTCTGTATTTGCATTTGATTAAGAAATGGCAAGTCCTTGATTGTAATTGTTGGATATTGTCGTATGTTTATTTTGGGTACCTTCTTATGTCCTTGACCTCGAGTTTTGACTGTTTTCATGTGATGGCATTGTATTTGGTCATGTCCTTTATGTGGGTGTCGAATGTTGGTTCATGGTTGACCATAGCTGGTCAGGTCTCTAGTTAGAGTACTGTCAGTCAGTGCACCTCGTATGAAGTCTTGTTTGACCAAGTGGGTGTTCCTACCGCATTGAACTCCGTAATCTTGTCCTGGTGTATGCCTTGGTTTGGGAATTTTATATGTTTATGGTCTAGTGTCATATGGGAAAGTGGCTTTCAATTGGGGGTCGCACCCAAAGTGGTTGTTGGGTAACCCATTGAAAGTGTGTCTAAATAAGTGATAACCTAATATCATATTAGAGAGTTTAGTTAATGAACACTAAGAAGATAAGTGTGCCTCACGCATGGGATGAGTGCTAGTACAGACTCGACATGTAGTGAGAAGGCCTGAAATGGAAAACCATCAACCTTGTCTTCACGAAAGGATGTGTTGGGTCCACATGAGACTTGGATGGGTCGGAGGTTATGAATAGGCTGCCAAGGTAACCCAGTAGATGGGGCCGGAACCTATGGAGACTTACAATGGTAACCATACCAAGTTATGTGATGACACTTGTCCCTTATGTTTGCTAGTGTGTTGTTGTGTTGTCTTGGATAGGAGCACTGTTGTGGAGTTGTCCTGTTGTTTATGCCCTTTTGAGAACCTAGTATTTCTATTAGACCATGGGTTGCTTATGATGGGTTATGAAGACTAAGTTTCGCGGATGCTCCAGTTGATCTTTGTATTTGCTTCTTATTATGTTCAATTGGATCCTTTTCCTATTCAGGGATCATTCATGTATCTATTGGACCGATGTGGTTTTATTGTATTATTTGTGTATGCCTTGATGGTAGGATGTAAATGATGTGAACCTTATGTATTATTCACCCTATTATTTTATCAGAGGGGTCTTGCAGTTGAACAGACCCAGAGATGTAGCCCACTAGGGGTGAACTCCGATATCATTTCGGTGTTATGTGATGTTTATGTTCTTCTGTTTCCTTTTTAATTTAGCATGTATGGATGGCATTATGGTTAAAATGTATAATGTGGATTATATGATGTTAATCTTAAATGCATGTATGTAGTCATGTTATTAAATGTAGTAATTTGGATCATAGAGAATGTAGATTTGAATAATGGAATGTATTCGATTGTTGATAATGCAATTAAAGTATGCATGAAAAGTATTTGTTAGTTTATAATAGAATTAAAGTATGTAATGAAATTAGATGCATGACTTATGTTTTAATGAAAGTTTGAATGTAATGTATGGTTAAATTGTAATGGATGAACTCAATCATGTTATCTATATTTTTAACCTTAATGGATGAACTCATCATGTTATCTATAATTTTAATTTACCAAACGAATTTATCCTTGTTTAAAGTTTTATCACGTCATTAAGTTAATCAACTTAATTGGATTAATTAACATGAGTTGAGTTAAGTGTTGAACTAAGTAATCATGTTGGGAAACTCTTTAGGTGTTATTTGAGTCTTCCACTGTGTTATCTGAGCTTATGATAACTCATTGTATCATTATGTTGTGTTTAATTTATTTTTTTAAAAATTGCACTCTATTCTTGTGTTTTAGCTTAATCCCTTCGGGGTTTCCTGGTGGGGCATTACATACAACAAAAACAAAATATTTTCTTTGATCCATCTCTAAAATATGTTTACTTTCCATAATCAAATATTTGCAAAACCTTGAAAAAGATAAGTAAAATATTTTTTATGATTTTATAATTTATTTATTTATTATTATATTAATGATAATAATTTTCTTAATAATTATAATTATAATAATTATTGAAAGTTTATTAAATAGTTAAAATAAATTTAAATTTAATTATTCATAAAATTATTATTATTGATTTTTTAGGTTTTATTTTTTAGGGTTGATTGTATAGTTTTGAGTAATCATACTTTAATAAATAATCATTTATTGATTCATATGTATTCCATTTATTAATATTTTATTTTTTATCTTAAAATAATTTATTAGTGTATATTTTAATTTTATAAAATAGATTATGGTTCCACAAGTGTAGTTTATTCAAGAAAGCAACTGAAAAGAAAAAGTAGTTAGGTTTTCATAACTAATTCTCCAATATTCATAAAATCAAATGGAAAATTTAAATTTAACTATTTAATGATTGATATTTTATGTTTGATTAAATAAAATACATATAGTTTAGTTTTATGAAAATAGATTAATCAATTTTGTTTCAAAAATTTTAAAAACTTAAAAAAAACCAAAAAAACTATAAACTATAATGCCACATGTAAGATAGTTTAGTCTTATTAAAAAAAAATTGGTCGTGACAAAATGTTTTGTCTACTCACAACAAAGATAAAATGGTTTTTATTGACATATCTCTAATAAATATTTACTTTTCATAATCAAATACTACTAAAGTTAGAAAAGATTTTTTTTGCTTGATTTTGATTGGTTGCTATTAAAAAGTTTATTTACTTGTTAGGTATGTTTAAAAATGCAGCCTTGAACTAATAATGAGTTAGTAGAAATTGATTGCAACCGATTGTAATAGTACTAGCCTAACGAGAAGGACTAATAAAATGTATGGTAGGAAGAAAGTTTTCTTTGGAGGAACAAAGTAGTGTTGTCCAATTTGTAATGAAGAAGGGTAAATACCCACACCTTCTTAGATTTCTAGTATTGGTGTCTCAAGGGCTGAAATGAAAAATGGGTTTAAAAGATTTAAAACATTATGTAATTTAAATAATATATTGTTAGTTTGCTCTTTTAAATTTTCCGCATCCAAAGAAAGTTTTCATTTTGTGGTCTTTCTTGAACTTGAACCTTGAACCTTTCAAAAAAGTGGTTCAAAGTTCAAAGTTCAAAGTCAGTTTATAAAGTAATGGCTGTGTTCAATAAGGCATCAATAGACTTTGTGATAATTGTCATTGAAATTTAACCTTTGAACTTTCTTTTTAGTGGTTCAAGGTTCAAGGTTCAAACGTGTTGTATTAAGTCTTTTGTGAGTCGCATTCATAAAGTGTGAGTCTTTGTTTGGTTGAATGTTTTATTCTCTAGTGCAGTCTTGAACTTGAACCTCCAAACTACTTTTTAGTGGTTCAGGGTTCAAGGTTCGAGGATAGATAATTTTGAAGATCAAGTAATGAAGTATCGGCATATAAAGGAATATTCTGGATTTGAATGATGAACCTCAAAGGAAATGAATAATAATGGCATCCATACTAGAGATAATCATGTTGAGGAAAGATATGAAAGGAGAAGGCACGCGGGAATTAATAGTGTGTCAGGATCAAATCCTTTCGGCACAATGGGCATGGATAATCTGACAGACGAGAGTCATAAAGAGTTGTGTAGTCGACATTTCAGGTTATGTTATAAGTCTGTTTCTTTGAAAATAAATTATTGGCCTCAATTGTTTGTTCAAATCAGTTAGTAGGGAAGTAGCAGCGGTGGTAGTTTCTTTTCTTAGCTTTGTGTGAATTTTCGGTTCTGCATGAAAGGTGAGCTCAAAGTTCTTCTTTCTTCCCTGTTAAATTGTGTAAATTGAAAGGTATTGTTCAGTATTTCAGTTAGCTCAATCCATTCTTCTTGTTGTGCACTTTTCCTATTATTGAGTAAAGATGAGACCAAAACCACCTCAACTGGACCCAAAATCTGGTTTAGTATGTTCCCTGCCAGACATAGGAGACACCTTCTTGCCGTCAGTGAATTTAGAGGAATTTCATGAAAGAACACGTGATTCTGCCAATACCCCATTAATGCAGAAGATTCTAGACAGTGGGTTAATTGAAGCTGCAGCATTTCTCCCTGTTGTATCATGTCCAGAGTTAGTTTTAGAATGTATGAGCAGATTTGACCCTGTCGAGAGGTGTATTAGGGATGTAAAGGGGAAAAGTTTGCTGGTAATTAGTCGGTAGACCATTGTTATAGTAATAAGAATTCCTGAGAAAGAACAATATGAAGACTGGATGGTTTGCAAGTCACAAGGGCTTTTCTCAGAAAAAAAAAAAAAAGGCCTATTACCGAAGTGTTATTGCTAGGAATTAGTTGTTGAAATTCCAAAAAGGAGGTTCTAGGTTGCCCAGCCCATTAACCCGTGATCACATGATTCAAGAAGTAAGGGATATAATCATTCTCTTACATATAATGTGGGGAAATCAGATTGCCTATTACTGTGAGGATTGGATGTATTTCTTTGTCCAGGTTATCTTTGGTGAGAAAAGATATATAGACTGGGTTTAGTTAATTGCAGAAAGAATGCATGAGGGCTTAAGCTGCTTTGGAAACAAGAATTTCTATATGTCTTCCTATCTTATATATTACTTAGCTTGTATATGACAATGGACAGGTTTATTCCATGAAGTTTGGCAGAATAATATGAAAATCTATGAGTACCATCCACATTTACAGCAACACAGGGTAGCAGAAAATTATTATAAAGTTCAAAATATTTTCCTAGGCAGGATAGTATTTGAATTGAAGGGAGATATGCATAAAAGACTGACTAAGGAAGCTATGCAGTTTATAAGTACCTACGGTGGTGTCTATATTCAGTTTTCTAGAGTCACTTATCTGAGGGTTGGTGGCTTTGAAGGAGAACCCTATAAATTGTCGAGGTATGTCTTCGATAGACAGGTGCTAATGGAAGTAAGTAGACAGCTTGCCCGTATAGAAAAGAAATATAGAGAAAAGCATCAAACAGGAGTATCTTTCCCTATTGAACTAACACATTACACTTGCAATAGTGTTTCAGATGCCTTGAACCTAGAACTAGAGTTCAAACGGTTCAATTTCAAAATGTATATTCCCTGCACTAACTTTGATATTAAAGGCTTTGCAATGGCTCATCTTACAATTAGGGAACATTTTCAGCATATGCCAAGTCTAGAAGATTTCTAGGTAAACTGTGAGGATGAGGATGAGGTCCGGAGAAGAGCCCACCTAAGATTCACTGTGCAACAAGTAAGAGAGTATGGCCTGGAAATAAACACTGCTCATATTGAGGATAATGGAAAAGATTTAATTGATTCACAGTTTTTTGAAGATAAGCAGCCAGAAGTAATCTCAGAGATAGATTGGGAGAAAAATGAGGAGGAAGATATTCAGACTAGAACCCTCATGGTTATACGAAGAACGGAGAAATGGCTTAAGCAACACCAATTGAGGCATAGTCGGTAGAAGGGTTCAACTTCATCCTCTAAGAGCTTGGTTTCTAATTAATTTATTCAATCTTGTGATGCAGGTCATTTTCACAAAAGGGATAAAGGTGAGCAGAAGAGCAGGGCATTACAAAGCAAAGGGCAATTGACTCCTGTTAGAGTTACCTGCTCTAGAACCAGGAGTAAAAGAAGATCCTCTCCTCCAGACACAGTAGTGGTTGATAGTTCTGATACTTAATATAAGTATAGATCTAATAGCCAACAAGATGAGAGGGTGGGGGGTGAATCATACAAACTTAATCATCAATGAAAACATCAGATTCAACCTCGGTAACATATATCAGTCATAGAATAAAACTGTCAAACATGCAAACTCAAAAGCATATGAACTATATAAACCTCATAACACCAGATTTAACGTGGAAACCCAAATAGGGAAAAACCACTATGGGATTTTGGACCCACTAAGAAATATACTCTTCTAGAGTATGCTCGGTTAAAAGCCAATCCTGTTAAAGATTACAAAACACATTGCTAGATGTGACCCGGTTAAGGGATTTCCCTTAGATCTGTTAGGATCTTCACTTTGTTAGAAGTGACCTTGTCAAAGGATTTCAAACACTCATTTTGAATGTCACCTTGTTAGAGGATTTACTTATAAGACTGTTAAATCCACTCGGTTAAGAGATTTTCTGTTACTTTCACAAGCTAACAGTAATACAATTTATCTGCAACTTTACATCTAAAATGCTAAAGCAGATTCTTATTTGTTCAATCACAATCTAGACATAGAACTAATCTTGTCTATCTGTTGGGCACCAATACTCTGTTATTCCAACAGGTCTTCAAGCTTTTGTGCTCGGTGATCACTATGTAGCATCCTTGTGCATACACTTGCCTGCATACACTGTTTATCAAGAGTTCCTTATTTATAAACAATCATCTAACCACTTAATCTCCTTGATCACATTTCCCATGATCAATCATAGCCATCAGATCTTCAATCTTGTCCAGGTTCATTGTATCTTATGATCTGAAAAATGTTTTATCCTGCCTCGGAACTTACACAATCATCTTGGAACTTGTGTTAGGGTAATGCAATTCAATCTGAGCTGTAGATCTTCTTGTCGACTTTCCATTGCCTTAGATTTGGTAACAAACTTCTTCCACGGCTTGCCAATCATTTATCCGCTCCATCTCATCAGCTTCTTTCATTAAATATCACATGTAAAAATTTAATGCATTTTGTTATAGCTCGGTTACAACTCGGTGAATACTAAACTTTACTCGATAGACATTATGTCTTCATTAACCAACTACGATAACCTTAGGGTTTACCGACTAGGTTCCTTAGGGTTTACCGACTAGGTCCTTTGGTTGATAACATAGTGTAGTATTAACCTTTACATTTTAGAATATATGTATGATGTTAAAACAATCTAAAACATCAAGATCTCATCATTGTCTGACTCGGTAGAGTTGCCCATTGAATAACTTATCCCTTTTATTCATCATATTCTTTCTTGTGTCTTTACTGACTTCTTTATGATCTTCATATCATATTTCTTAAGATATGGAAACATCATACTGAATTAGAAAATCAATTTCTTGACATCAATGACAAAATAATAATATCAAGAAAGTAAAACATCTTTAATCAGTTATGTCCATAATCATCAACAAGCTTCTCAATATCCTTGCTATATTGCCAATAGTGGTTGATCTTGAAATGGATGCCCTTCAAGATAATCTAGGTTCAGAGCAACAAAATCTAGATGATGAGGAAACCAACCAATAAGAACAGGAAACCTTTCAGGTAGACTCTATCATGGTAATAAGAGATGAAAAAGATGCAGGAACTGATTTTGGAAAGACTCCAGTTTCCACAAGCCCAGTCTGGTTGGATAACATGCTTGGTAGCAAGAAGAGAAACATAGTCCCCGCCTCCATTCGGATAGAAGATATGGTGAGTAAGTGCCTGGGAAAGACTCCCAAAGCTAAGAAATCAAAGACTGTGTCAAAAATTGATTTTGATGTTGACAGCGGAAATTGGGTGGCAGAGATTGCACATCCATTGATAGATGCTAAGATAGAAAATCCTATAGTTCAAGATTTTACTATTGAAAAAGTGAACATAGGGATTGCTTCTCATGCCATAGACGTCCTTCATCTTGAAGCTTCAACTAAGAAGATTATCACAGGGACTTGGAAGGATGAAAGGGACAAACATCGAATGAAGGAGATGTTGCGCAGAATGGCAGAGTACATTGAGGCAATAAATAGCCCAAATCCTCAACCCTTGTCACAATTGCCTACATCATTTGATCCAAAGTCCCCAGTCAATCAGAAAACCTTGGAACAAATATAAAAATGTAGATTGATAACAGAGACCGCAATGGAGTGGTTGGAGCAGATGCAGAAATCTGGAGCTGAGTATTTTGGGAACCTGAGAAAAGTCCATAATGGGGCAATACAAGTAATGAGGGAATTGGAGACTGAAATAAGTAATTGGAAAAATGAAGAGGTGGAATGGGCACCAAAAACTACACAGATGCGGGAATTACAGACTTATAGAGTTATGAAATTCCTGGGTGAGAAACCAATGCCAGGACTGGATGATAGCATCTTGTATGTCTGCCAAAAGAACATTGAATGGAGGAATTCACTGATAAAATAGGCATATGAAGAACTCAAAAAATTGGCAGACCAACTTGTAGAGTTAACCACCTCCATGAGAAATGAGCTCTTATGCATTGGAATTAAGTGCCTAAAAAGTGACGGGGCACTAGAAACCGTCGAAGTAATAACAGAATCTTTTGAGAAAAAGATTAACTATGTGAAGGAGGCTAAAGGCTTGGTCTCAGATGACCTAACTACTATCGCTAAAATTGAATCGCTTCTCTTCCTGTGCATTGGACATCTAGATAGCCACTCCAATAAGGTTGCGCAGGTTCACAAGGAAAAGGAGGTGTGGAAACAACATATAGCACATGTGGGGCTTCCACATAAGCCTGTTATCCAGCACTTCATTATGACATTTTCTAATTGGAAGAAAGAATCTATTTCTTAGACCTGTTTCATGTTTTTTTTAGACAATAGGCTCTATTTTCAGATAATGGGAAAGACAGTTTCATTTGGTAAATTTTGTTGAACTTCACGGGGCAGAAAGTTAGTTTTTTCCGTGTTTCCTGCTTTTACTGTAAGCCTTGCCGTGGCTATATAAGGGATGAAAAAGACTCTGTTAAGGTCCAAAAAGATTTTTTGGGGAAAAGGAATGCAATAGATAAAAATCTATTTTTCATGATGTTTTGAGAAAGAAAAGAATAGTTTTTATGAATAAAATTGTTGCAAGTTCTGTAGTATTAAATCTATGAGTTTAATAGATTGAGGTGAGAATCTCTGTGTGGATTTAGTTTGAATCAAGAGTTTGTTACTTTTCTTCTCATTATATGTGAATGCACATAGAATGTGTTTTCCTCTGAAAAACAAATGCTTGAAGTCTGTGAACTTCATGACAGAATTGGTGTTATTAATTGAGAATATATTCATTGTGTGCTGACAAGTGAATATAAATCTGCCTTTAAGTACTTTCGGGTAAAAAGTATGCAAACAAAATTACAATAAATTAGAGCTGATTGAAAATCATTCTTTGTTGGGGAACTGTACCCATATGCAGAGGATAATTATTTCCTAGAATTATCCAACTGTTAGTTGCTTTTGTCTTTTAATTAATGGGCATACAGAGATTTAAGAATACAATGTATAAAAGACAAATCTATTAACTAACAGATTTTTGGCGACTCTGCTAGGGAGTCGAATAAGAGATCAGTAATAAAATCACAAAATGTATAGGGCTATCTTGTGATTAGCTTTAGAATTCATTCTGGTAAAACATTAGAGATATATTTTGTAAACAGACTGGAGTCCAGAAGGTATACGAGGTCCCAAAGGCGTGAAGGAGTTATTGATTCAATTTTTCAAGAATTGCAGAATTTGAGTTTTTCTACTTCCTTTACATCACAAAGAAGAGTAAGGAGTAGACCTCCTAGTTCTTTTTCTCATATACCCGCATCATCTACTTGTCATGCCCTAACATTGCATGGTGTTTCCCTTCCTACAGTTTTCAACCCTATGCCTTTGAACATTATTTTACCAATGGCTGTGAATAATCCCTGGGGACCAACTGTAGGACCACTTCCTTTAGGGGCTAATTTAAATCCTCTACCAAAAAGCTCGCGAGATCACTTTCCTAAGTTTAGTGAGGATGGAAAAGTCACAACTAGTGAGCATTTGAATGCTTTTCATGCGGCATGTGGTGTATTAGCAATTCAACATGAGGATGTAGCAGTCAGACTTTTTGTTCAAACATTAACTGATGCAGCTACAGATTGGTTCTACCATTTACCAAATGGTGATATTACGAACTGGCAAGATATTAAGACAAAATTTGAAGCCAGGTTCAAGTTAGTTGAGGATGAGCATTTTCTTTTGGATCAATTAGCATAGCTTAAAAAAGAGATTCCTGAAACTATGAGAGATTTTGTGGCTAGATTTAACAAGATACTTCATAAAATCCCCGTTAATCAAAGACCCTCTGGTGATAATTTGAAGTGTTTCTTTATCAACTCAATGCCCTCAGAGATAAGTTTCTTGATCCATAGGCAGAGAGTACAAAACCTAGAAGCTGCTAAGACCCTAGCAATTGAATTGGAGGATGATCTAATTACAGCAGGGAAATGGAAAAGAGAACTTCAAACCTCCACTGCACAAGCCTCAACATCAACTACTTCATCAGATCTTGTAATTCAAAGGTTAATGAATGATGTCATAACACTTAAGAGACAATTGCCTAAGTCTAATGTGACATATCCTCAACCTTACCAAGATGTTCCTAGAAGGTTTCCAAATCAATCAACTGGAACTAGAGTAAGAGTACCACAATTACCTCCTGTGCAACAAAGGTTGGCCATTGAAGCACCTCCATCAAAAGCTAATATGTGTGTCTTTCATCTTACTGATGATCATGATGGAAACTCTTATCCTGAAATGGTATGCTATACACAATTGATGGGTTCAAAGGAGATGCTAAGGGAAGTAAGCGAAGAAGAATCTTTAGGGTAGCCTGGCGACTCTGAAATACACTTCCTAGAGTATGAGTCAGATTCAGAAAGAGGAGGCAAAATTTTGGTTACCTTAGAAGATCCTTCATGTGCAATATTAACCAGAAACCAACACAATATCAAGTCTCAAGGGGCTTCTTCATCCTTAGCTAAGAGTTTCAAAGGTAAAGAAATCTTCTCTCGTTCTCAAAACAATGATTTACAGGTACAAGAAACTCCATTGTTAAAGCCTGTAGATATGGTCAGTCCATTTGATATAATAGAATTTTGTAAATCTTCTAGAATTCAAATCTCACCAGTGGAATATCTGAAATTGAATCCTAAAGAACTTGATAGGCTTGTTAAATTTGTTAAAGGGAACAATGCTTCTGCACAAATTGGGACAACTTAGCAGTCAGTTAACCTTTCCTCGATACCACAATATCAAGAGTCAATACGTCTAGTCAGCCCTGAAATTTCACCTGATATTATTGGTAATCAAACTAATGAAATGATTCCTGTTTTTTAGCCTAAACCTGACCCTTTTTATGTATCTCTGTTCATAAATGGACATAGATTGAATAACTGTATTATTGATTCTGGTGCCTCAGATAATATTATGCCATCTGTTGTAGCTAAGGCCTTAGGGTTATCTTTAACAAGAACCTTTGGAAGGTGTTATTCCATGGATTCCAAACAAATTCCTCTTGTAGGACAAATTAAAGATGCACAAGTGACTCTTGCTATACATCCTGATAAACATGTTAGGTTGACTATTTTAGTAGCTGATATCCCGGCAAGTTATGGCATGCTACTTAGTCGGACCTTTTGCAAAGACCTAGGTGGTGAAATTAAGATGGATTGGTCCCAAGCCACCATTCCTATTGGGAAAAGACAAGTTATTTTGCAACCAGAACCAAAGTCTAAGTTTACTATTTTCCCAACAGATGATCCTAAAGCACAAATTTTGTATCAAGAATGTGACTTTGGTAACTATATGATTTTGTCTGACAATGAGGTTATAGCTTCAGCTCACCAATCACAAAGAGCCAATGAACTTTGGAATATGGAGTTTGATGGTAGTTGTTCAGCATCTGGTTCAGGGGCAGGGGTTGTTTTAATTCCTCCTTCTAGAAGGCTTATCCCATTTTCCTTTAAGTTACAATTTATGAATACAAATAATATAGCCGAGTATGAGGCTTTGTTGTTAGGACTGTCTGAAGGAAAGAAATTGGGAATAAAGTTGCTACGAGTTAAAGGGGATGCAGAGTTGATTGTGAAGCAAGTCAAGGGGTTATTTAGCGTTAATAATGAGATATTGAGGCATTACAGGAATAGGGTATGGGATGAGATTGAAGGGTTTGATGCATTCTTTATTGAAGCTATTCCTAGAGAGCAAAATGCTAAATCTAATTCTCTAGCAGTACCGGCTTCTCTTCTGATTCCACATCCAGAATTTACAAATGATACTTATCGAGTGGAACTAATTTATCGACCAAGTGTGCCTAATAACGCAATATTTTGGTAGGTGTTTGAAAATGATCAGCAGATCAAGAATTTATTGCAATGTGCAGAGATGTTTACAGCTACTTTCTTTGAAGGTTCAACCTCGGAATGCAGAGAATTCTCTCTAGATTTAAAACAAGAGGCAAATGAAGGGGTACTGTAGTTAAAGGGAAATAGGATTCCTAAAGGTTTGGTTTCTTTGGTGCGTCTTTTTGATCATCATGATGCCTTAAGGAAAAGGAAGGATCAGCAGATTCCTATAGCACAGGATACAGGAGGATATGAAAGAGTCAACATTGGAATAGAGGAAGATCCTAAGTATGTTAACTTAGGAAAATGTTGTACGTTTGAGGAAAAATAGGGATTCATATGTCTCTTACTGGAGTTTCGAGATGTGTTTGCCTGGTGTTATGATGATCTGAAAAACTTTAGAAATGGACATTTTCAACATCATATTCCTTTAAAGCCTGGAGCGAGTCCTTTTAGACAGAAGCTAAGGGGTTCCAACCCTAAAGTTGCGGAGGCTATTTTTAGAGAGATAGATAAGATGCTGAAAGCAAGGATTATTTATCCTATTCATCATTCTACTTGGATTGCAAACATAGTTCCTGTTCATAAGAAAGATGGAGAAATAAGGATATGTGTAGATTTCAGAAATTTGAATAAGGCCAATTTGAAGGATAATTATCCTTTACCCTCAATGGATCATATTTTGCAGACAGTCTCAGGCTCAGAAATGATGTCTATGTTAGATGGCTTTTCTAGTTACAATCAAATAAGTGTTCAAAAACAAGATCAGCATAAAACAACCTTTATTACTCCCTGGGGTACCTTTGCATACAACATAATGCCTTTTGTTTTGATCAATGCTAGAGCAACCTTTTAGAGAGCCATGAACTTGTCTTTTGGTCATCTGAAGGATAAAATAATAGTTGTATATCTTGATGATTTAATGGTATTTTCAAAAGGGCGAAAGGACCACTTAAGAGACTTAAAACAGGTACTACAAAGATGTCGGGAGCATGGAGTGTCTTTAAACCCTAAGAAGTCTGTGTTTGGTGTCACCGAGGGTAAATTACTAGGTCATATTGTCTCAAAGGAAGGTGTCAAAGTAGATCCTGAAAGGGTAAGGGCAATTCAGCAACTGAGCTTGCCATCTAACAAGAATGGAGTCAGATCCTTCTTCGGGTAGGTAAAATTTTTAAGGAGGTTTATTCCAGATTTTGCAAAGACCACCCGATATATTGTGAACTTAATGAGTGAAAAATTAGTGTTTAAGTGGAATGAAGAGGGAAAGAAAGCCTTTGAAGCAATTAAGAAAGCTATAGCACATGCTCCTACCCTTGTTAATCCTGAATTTAAGAAAGATTTCATTATTTATTGTTATGCTTCAGAGCATACCATGTCGGGAATATTGAGCAAGATTTCATTATTTATTGTTATGCTTCAGAGCATACCATGTCGGGAATATTGCTTCAAAAAAATGAAGAAGCTGAAGAAATCCCCATACCATTCATGAGTGTGCCATTTGAAAAAGCATGAATTAAAATATTCGCTAATGGAAAAGCAGACATTTGCTGTTGTGAAGGCTGTAAAGCAGTTTAGGTACTATATTCTTCATTCCCATGCAGTAGTATATGTGCCTCACTCTGTTGTTAAAAGCATTCTAACACAGCGGGATATTGGAATGAATAATAGGGCCTCATGTGTTTCTAAGATTCAAGAATTTGACTTAGATATAAAGCTGACCAAATTGGTAAGAGGACAAGGTCTATGCAAGTTACTTGTAGAAAATGAACATGAAAATAATAAGGAATTGCCCTTAGTTCTGTTTGTTGGACTTCAAGATACTTGGTTTGCAAATGTTGCCTATTATCTGACTTATGGAGATTGTCTGGTGCATTTATCTCTGAGAGAAAGGCGAAACCTAAGATTGAAGGCTGCCAAGTATGTCATTTTTAATGATGTGCTATACAAAAAAGGGTTGGACGGAACTTTCTTATGCTGTGTAGATAAACCACTCCAAGAATCATTGTTGAAAACTTTTCATGATGAAGCTTGTGGCGGTCATTTTTCATCAACAGTAACTCCTTATAAGATCCTGAGGAATTGTTATTATTGGCCAGGTATGTTCAAAGATGCTTATGCTTGGGTAGCCAAATGTGAAAAATGTAAAATGTTCACCGGAAAGCCTCAACTTGCAGCATTGCCTCTCAGACCTGTGATTATTGATGAACCATTTAAACAGTAGGGTTTAGATTTCATAGGGCCATTGTCGCCTACATCAAGCGGAGGACACACTCATATTCTGACTGCTACCGATTACTTCACAAAATGGGTTGAAGTTATTCCAGTAAGAAAGACTACATCAGAGGTTATCTGTAATTTTCTAAAGGAAAATATTTTGGTTCGTTTTGGCGTTCCCCACAAACTCGTGGCTGATAATGCAACTAATTTTTCCTACACTGAAATTTCTATGTTTTGCTATGATTATGGGATTTCGCTTGCTCATTCCTCAGATTATTACCCACAGGGTAACGGCCAAGCGGAGTCAAGTAATAAAAACCTGATAAACATTATGAAGAAATTAGTTAGTGAACATTTCAGAGATTGGCATAAAAAGTTATATGAAGCTCTCTGGGCAGACCGTACCACTCCAAAGAGAGCAATTGGCATGTCACCTTTCGAGTTAGTCTATGGTGTAGGAGCTCAGGTATCACTTCCTCTGGAACTTGCGGCTTCAAAGTTACAAACAATAATAGAGGATGTACATTTTCAGGATTCTCTGGAGAGGAGAATTATGCATTTAATGAAAATTGAAGAGGAAAGAGAGAAATTGGTTGATCGAATTACAGACTATCAGATGAGAATCAAGAAAATATTTGACAGGAGAGCTAGACCACGGAAATTCTTGTCAGATGATCAGGTTTCACTTTGGGATAGCAGAAAAGCACCAAAAAGAGCCCACGGAAAATTCGAATCACTTTGGAAGGGGTCGTTCTACATCCATGAGGTAAAAGGACCAAATTCGTTTATACTTGCATACCCAGATGGTATCGTTCTTCCCCTGACCTATAATGGGCAGGATTTGAAATTGTATAAATTGTAAGTAGGAGTCCCTTGCAGGTCTTGTATATAAAATTTTGTTGTGATTAGTCGTAGGTTCAGTTTGTTGAGGTTTAGATGTTTTCCTTCTAAGTCTTATTTTGTGAAACCAGAGATTTTGAGTTCATGTCTTAGTCTGTTACCGTCCCAGTCCCCAGTCAGAGCCAATGTTAGTCTGCTCTTTTAAATTTTCCGCATCCAAAGAAAGTTTTCGTTTTGTGGTCTTTCTTGAACTTGAACCTTGAAACTTTCAAAAAAGTGGTTCAAAGTTCAAAGGTCAAAGTCGGTTTATAAAGTAATGGTTGTGTTCAATAGGGTGTCAATAGACTTTGTGATAATTGTCGTTGAACTTGAACCTTTGAACTTTCTTTTTAGTGGTTCAAGGTTCAAGGTTCAAACGTGTTGTATTAAGTCTTTTGTGAGTCGCGTTCGTAAAGTGTGAGTCTTTGTTTGGCTGAATGTTTTGTTCTCTAGTGCAGTCTTGAACTTGAACCTCCAAACTACTTTTTAGTGGTTCAGGGTTCAAGGTTCGAGGATAGATAATTTTGAAGATCAAGTAATGAAGTATCGACATATAAAGGAATATTCCGGATTTGAATGATGAACCTCAAAGGAAATGAATGATAATGACATCCGTACTAGAGATAATCATGTTGAGGAAAGATATGAAAGGAGAAGGCACACGGGAATTAATAGGGTGTCAGGATCAAATTCTTTCGGCACAATGGGCATGGATAATCTGACAGGTGGGAGTCATAAAGAGTTGTGCAGCTGACATTTCAGGTTATGTTATAAGTTTGTTTCTTTGAAAATAAATTATTGGCCTCAGTTGTTTGTTCAAATCAGTCAGTAGGGAAGTAGCGGCGGCGGTAGTTTCTTTTCTCAGCTTTGTGTGAATTTTCGATTCTGTATAAAGGTGAGCTCAAAGTTCTTCTTTCTTCCCTGTTAAATTGCGTAAATTGAAAGGTGTTGTTCAGTATTTCAGTTAGTACAGTCCATTCTTCTTGCTATGCACTTTTCCTGTTATTGAGTAAAGATGAGACCAAAACCACCTCAGCCGGACCCAAAATCTGGTTTAGTCTGTTCCCTGCCAGACATAGGAGACACCTTCTTGCCATCAGTGAATTTAGAGGAATTTCATGAAAGAACACATGATTCTGCCAATACCCCATTAATGCAGAAGATTCTAGATAGTGGGTTAATTGAAGCTGCAGCATTTCCCCCTGTCGTATCATGTCCAGAGTTAGTTTTAGAATGTATGAGCAAATATGACCCTATCGAGAGGTGTATTAGGGATGTAAAGGGGAAAAGTTTGCTGGTAATTAGTCGGCAAACCATTGCTACAGTAATGAGAATTCCTGAGAAAGAACAATATGAAGACTGGACGGTTTGCAAGTCACAAGGGCTTTTCTCAGAAAAAAAAAGGCCTATTACCGAAGTGTTATTGCTAGGAATTGGTTGTTGAAATTCCAAAAAGGAGGTTCTAGGTTGCCCAGCCCATTAACCCGTGATCACATGATTCAAGAAGTAAGGGATATAATCATTCTCTTACATAGAATGCGGGGAAATCTGATTGCCTATCACTAGGAGGATTGGATGTATTTCTTTGTCCAGGTTATCTTTGGTGAGAAAAGATATATAGACTGGGCCGAGTTAATTGCGAAAAGAATGCATGAGGGCTTAAGCTGCTTTGGAAACAAGAATTTCTATATGTCTTCCTATCTTATATATTTCTTAGCTTGTATACGACAATGGATAGGTTTATTCCATGAAGTTTGGCAGAATAATATGAAAATCTATGAGTACCATCCACATTTACAGCAACACAGGGTAGCAGAAAATTATTATAAAGTTCAAAATATTTTCCTAGGCAGGATAGTATTTGAATTGAAGGGAGATATGCATAAAAGATTGATCGAGGAAGCTATGCAGTTTATAAGTACCTACGGCGGTGTCTATATTCAGTTTTCTAGATTCACTTATTTGAGGGTTGGTGGCTTTGAAGGAGAACCCTATAAATTGTCAACTTTCCCATATAGAAAAGAAATACAGAGAAAAGCATCAAATAGGAGTATCTTTCCCTATTGAACTAACACATTACACTTGCAATAGTGTTTTAGATGCCTTGAACCTAGAACTAGAATTCAAATAGTTCAATTTCAAAATGTATATTCCCAGCACTAACTTTGATATTAAAGGCTTTGCAATGACTCATCTTACAATTAGGGAACATTTTCAGCATATGCCGAGTCTAGAAGATTTCTGGGTAAACTGTGAGGTTGAGTATGAGGTCCAGAGAAAAGCCCACCTAAGATTCACTATGCAACAAATAAGAGAGTCTGGCCTGGAAATAAACACTGCTCATATTGAGGATAATGGAAAAGATTTAATTAATTCACAGTTTGTTGAAGATAAGCAGCCAGAGGTAATCTCAGAGATAGATTGGGAGAAAAATGAGGAGGAAGATATTCAGACTAGAACCCTCATGGTTATATGAAGAACGGAGAAATGGCTTAAGCAACACCGATTGAGGCAAAGTCGGCAGAAGGGTTCAACTTCATCCTCTAAGAGCTTGGTTTCTAATACATTTATTCAATCTTGTGATGCAGGTCATTTTCACAAAAGGGATAAAGGTGAGTAGAAGAGCAGGGCATTACAAAGCAAAGGGCAATTGACTCCTGATAGAGTTACCCACTCTAGAACCAGGAGTAAAAGAAGATCCTCTCCTTGAGACACAGTAGTGGTTGATCTTGAAATGGATGCCCTTCAAGATAATCCAGGTTCAGAGCAACAAAATCTAGATGATGAGGAAACCAGCCAGGAAGAACAGGAAACCTTTCAGGTAGACTCTATCATGGTAATAAGAGATGAAAAAGATGCAGGAACTGATTTTGGAAAGACTCCAGTTTCCACAGGCCCAGTCTGGTTGGATAACATGCTTGGCAGCAAGAAGAAAAACATAGTTCCCACCTCCATTCGGATAGAAGATATGGTGAGTAAGTGCTTGGGAAGGACTCTCAAAGCCAAGAAATCAAAGATTGTGTCAAAAATTGATTTTGATGTTGACAGCGGAAATCGGGTGGTAGAGATTGCACATCCATTGATAGATGCTAAGATAGAAAATCCTACAGTTCAAGATTTTACTGTTGAAAAAGTGAACATAGGGACTGCTTCTCGTGCCACAGACGTCCTTTATCTTGAAGCTTCAACTAAGAAGATTATCACAAGGACTTGGAAAGATGAAAGGGACAAACATCGAATGAAGGAGATGTTGCGCAGAATGGCAGAGTACATTGAGGCAATAAATAGCCCGAATCCTCAACCCTTGTCACAATTGCCTACATCATTTGATCCAAAGTCCCCAGTCAATCAGAAAACCTTGGAACAAATACAGAAATGTAGACTGATAAAAAAGACCGCAATGGAGTGGTTGGAGCAGATGTGGAAATCTGGAGCTGAGTATTTTGGGAACCTGAGTAAAGTCCATAATGGGGCAATACAAGTAATGAGGGAATTGGAGACTGAAATAAGTAATTGAAAAAATGAAGAGGTGGAATGGGCAACAAAGACTACACAGATGCGGGAAGTACAGACTTATGGAGTTATGAAATTTTTGGTTGAGAAACCAGTGCCAGGACTGGATGATAACAACTTGTATGTCTGCCAAAAGAACATTGAATGGAGGAATTCACTGATAAAATAGGCATATGAAGAATTCAGAAAATTGGCAGACCAACTTGCAAAGTTAACCACCTCCATGCGAAATGAGCTCTTATGCATTGGAATTAAGTGCCTAAAAAGTGACGGGACACTAGAAATCGTCGAAGTAATAACAGAATCTTTTGAGAAAAAGATTAACTATGTTAAGGAGGCTAAAGGCTTGGTCTCAGATGACCTAACTACTATCACTAAAATTGAGTTGCTTCTCTTCCTGTGCATTGGACATCTGGATAGCCACTCCGATAAGGTTGCACAGGTTCACAAGGAAAAGGAGGTGTGGAAACAACATATAGCACATGTGGGGCTTCCACATAAGCCTATTATCCAGCACTTCATTACGGCATTTTCTGATTGGAAGAAAGAATCTATTTCTTTGAATTGTTTCATGTTTTTTTTAGACAATAGGCTCTGTTTTTAGATAATGGGAAAGACAGTTTCATTTGGTAAATTTTGTTGAACTTCACAGGGCGGAAAGTTAGTTTTTTCCGTGTTTCCCGCTTTTACTGTAAGCCTTGCTATGGCTATATAAGTGATGAAAAAGACTCTATTAAGGTCCAAAAAGATTTTTGGGAGAAAAGGAATGCAAGAGATAAAAATATGTTTTTCATGATGTTTTGAGAAAGAAAAGAACAGTTTTTATGAATAAATTTGTTGCAAGTTCTGTAGTATTAAATCTATGAGTTTAATAGATTCGGGTGATAATCTTTGTGTGGATTTAGTTTGAATCAGGAGTTTGTTACTTTTCTTCTCATTATATGTGAATGCACATAGAATGTGTTTTCCTCTGAAAAACAAATGCTTGAAGTCTGTGAACTTCATGACAGAATTGGTGTTATTAATTGAGAATATATTCATTGTGTGCTGACAAGTGAATATAAATCTGCATTTAAGTACTTTCGGGTAAAAAGTATGCAAACTAAATTACAATAAATTAGAGCTGATTGAAAATCATTCTTTTTTGGGGTGCTATACCCGTATGCAGAGGATAATTATTTCCTAGAATTATCCAACTATTAGTTGCTTTTGTCTTTTAATTAATGGGCATACAGAGATTTAAGAATACAATGTATAAAAGACAAATCTGTTAACTAACATATATTAATAGAGAAAGAGATTAAATTAGAAATTTAAAATTATTATAGATGGATTTCTCATATATTATTTATCAGTTATTTTATGTAAATGCAAGTATATTTTAAAATAATTATTTGAATTTAATAAATTTTCTAACATTTCAAGATTATGTTTTGTGTATATACTATTATAGATATTTAAATACATGTATCTTAAATATTCAAATACATACTCAATACATCCTAATCTCATGCATCATGATTATAAAAGAAATCCATAGTTTTGGTAGGAGTGAGGTGGAACTTGACACTTGGAAGACTTGTCCACATCATCCTATGCTAGAGGCTTGGTGTACTATACAAGGATCTGATTCAATGATCTAATGGACTCTAAGGTCTCCACCTCAACACCCTCCTTCACTAGAGAAGGGATAGTGACATGCTTAGTCTTTGGTCTAGCTAGGGATATTGGTCCTTGGTTTTGGGTATGTTGTGCCTCCACTCTATCCCATGTGGAGCCCTTACCTGTACCTTAGGGTCGGGCTTAACCGGCACACTCTAAGCGTTAACTGCTTATGCGGTCATGCCCACTCAACAGAGATTTCCCGTTCAGAACATTTCCGTTTACAGATTTTTTTGTTTCCACCGTTTATTTCACCTAACTTCCATTCCCTAACGTCCGTCCAATCCAAATAAGAGTTGTCGTTAACTTTGAATTTGACACCGATCCCGCTCAAAATTTAGAAAGCATTTTTGCATTAAATAAAGCGGGCACTCCCATTTGTCTTGCGGCTATCATGAAAGACTTTTACCAGTTGCAAAGATTTAAATCCCTACTTGCTTTATGCAAATGGGTTTTGCAGTAGATAGAAGACATTGGTATCCTCAGGATGCAATTGATGCAACAGGTTTTCATACCAATCGATTTTAATCAATTTTATTTTCATACTACTCGCCTCTGCCGAAATCAGAGTTTTGGAACAGGGTATACTTTGGTAGACATGTATGCAAAATGTGGAAACATAGACCCGGTGAATGGACTGTTTGATGAGATGCCTCAAAGAAATGTGGTGTCATCGAAGCTATGATTATAGGATATGAACAAAATGCATTTGTTGAATAGGATTCTAAAAATCTGAACCAAATGCAATTGGCGGGCGTAAACCCAGACTCCACAACCTCTGCCAGTATCATCCCAGCCTGTGTGAAAATGGGAGCTTTAGAACAGGGTATGGACATCCATCACTGAATAAATGAAAGAGGAACTCTGTCATATGTTGTAGCTGCAACTCCCCTAGCATTCATGTATACAAAATGTGTTAGCTTTGACAAGGCACGTGAACTGTTTGACAAAATGCCTCAAAGAAATATGTCTTCATGGAACGTCCTGATTGCAGGATAATAACAAAATGGGCTTAATATATCATCTTAGGTTCATGGAGCACCAAAACAAGTTTTGAAAATATTAAATATCTAAATTTTTTATTCAATATCATCAATCCAGATTTATGATCGATTGAAATTCCAAAGTTCTATCACACTTTATGATTAAAAAATATATAAAATTAGTTGTCATCGTAACATGTTTATGCGATCTAACTAGTTGGAAATCAAGAGAATCATAGTACAATGTTTAGGATCTTAAGGATAAGATAGCTTTCACTTATAACATAAGATATATTAGTTTATTCATATAGTGAGGGGTTTGAGGATAAGGACCACTCAAAATGTCTATTCAAGATCCCAAACTTGGTTTACTCAAATGTTTATTGGTATTAATGTATTCAAAATAGATTCAACCAAAAAGTTTTTCTAAAATAGATTCAACCAAAATGTTTTTCTAAAATAGATTCAGCCAGAACATTTTCTTGCTCATAAATAAAAATTTAGATGGACCTTTCAATATACATAAAAAAGTTGGACAAATATTTTTTATGATTATGTTTTCATATACAAAGAGCAAGCATGCTTCTCGTCTTCATTTTCTTCTTTAGAACCACCATCATTTTCTATTTCAATATTTATCACCTTCCTCATTATCATGTTCAAATTCTCTCCTCGTGAAAAGTCATTTGTTTGTATGAGTTCTTTGAAATTTTAATTTCTAAATTGACTGAATCTAGATATAAGATTTGAATATTTTATTGCATGTGATTTTCTTGACCATGACTACCTATGACTCTGACTTGAATTGCATCTTCATCCTTCTCACACCCTCTTTTCATTTTTGATATAGATGACAACTTTTAAATGCCTAGAAAATTTCCTTGACTATAACCCATTATGATACTAACTACCATTGCATCTTCATATTTTTCACCTTCATTGTACAACATCTCACCACCCACACCCACCATCCCCAATCATGCTCTCTTTTTAGATGAAGATTCAACTTTAATTAGGTTTATAATTTTTCTTGCAACATGGTTGCTTATGCACCAATTTAGAATATTATTTTTAGTTATTTTTAATCATTTTTAGATTTAAGAAAGTATTTTACTTTTATATGTAGTACATCAGTTGTATTCTTATATTACCTTCTTTCTTTTGTGTGCTTATTATCTTATCACATTTGTTATAAATTTTGATTGTTAGTGTAAAAAAAGAAGTCAATGGTCTTGTCACATCCTACATTAGGCCCCTTTAATTTGGGCATTATGTGGACAAAATATTAATTAAAATAAAATAATAAAAATAAATGAATGTACAAGAAAGGGAGAGGAAAGTTGGGTGATCTCCTATAATTCACATTAACTAGTGATGTCACAAGAGGGGGTTGTCATGTCATTAATAAGACATGACATCCTTCCCCTTAGCTATCTCGGATGTATTCTTTAATTGTATTTAAAAATAATGTGTGATATTCACATAAAAAGTAAGGAGATATGCATAGACAACTATGGAAGAAGGCAAGTGGGAGGAGCAAGCATGAACAATGGTTGGAACCTAAAAAAGGGTAGCGGGTATAGAAACTACCTTGGTAGGTAGGATATTCTCAAAACTAGATTAATTAAAAATGGTTTATGATCTTTTGAGAAAAATTAATTGGCTGAAGTAAAGGTACACTCCACAATCTTTGATGACATCCATCAATATTTTGTCTGAAGGAAAGCTTACAAACAAGCTATGGATATACTTCAAGATTAAAGGATAGACAAATTTCATTAGATGTAGGAAGAAACTTAAAGAGGAAAGAATGAAAACATTGGGCAAAGAATGGGCCATGAGAAGTTTGCAATCTTTTTTGGGAGAAATGTATTTAGTGGCAAAGGAGATGATGATGATGATCTTTATGTCTAAGGATAGCTACAAAATCATGAAATTGTGAAGTGGTTTGAGAGGAAGAAACAAAAAAATTGAGGCAAAATGAGAGGTGATAATATCAGTGCCTAAATTAGAGTATCTTCAACATTGTTCCAAGAGCTAAGTATTAGCATCTTTCACATAGTTTTGGTCTTTGAATATCCACTCTTGTAGCTATCAACCTTATGATTTTCTAGATTTATAGGGGAGACTATGGTAACAATAGTGAATGATAATAAAGTAAGTTTTCTACTTTCACTTCCCTACGACTTGTCAAATGCTAAGGTTTACCTATTCATTTTCGATTGTAAAATAATGTGCAAAATTTATCCTTTCATATTACTAAGAACAAACTTATTTCAGTGCTACCTTCCTCAATTGAGTTAGTGGGTTTAGCTTGTGAGTATTGATAATATATTTTATTTGATAATCATCTTAGTGTTTCTTTTCTTTTTTTATTCTCAAATTATTCTTCATTAAAAGTTATTTTAACTTATGGCATGTATCTTATCATTAGAATTAGCCACTAAGAAAGTCAATAGGCATATTTTATTTCTTTTTGTCTTTGATTCTAATAGTGATAATTGAAAGTTATATTCATGTCCTCATATGGGGTGTTGGATGTTGAACAATAGAAACTTTTTCTCCACCCCTACATAGCTATAAAATATGTAGAATGGTTTGATAGGGATGGATGCATAGTGTCTCTCACTCATATACTAAATTTGAAATATATTCATTGGTTTTGTGCCTCCACAACTCATGCCCTGTTTTATCTCTTGAGAAAATAGAGACCCGCTTTTATCTTTTAGCTTGGCCTTATTTTTTTTTGTCTTTTGTTTTCTTTTCCATCCTCCTCTTTTTTTTTCTTTTCCTTGTTGTCTTTTTCTTCTTTCCTTGATTTTTCCCTCTTTTGTCCCCTTTCTATTTCCTTTTTGTTCTTTTCCTACCCTTGTTTTGAGCTTGCGGGGATTGCGGATCAGGGATTCCCCTTCTAATTTGAGGAATCAATCTTAATCCTTGACCCTCAACCCAGGGTTGGTGCAAGTGTTGGAAACCTAAATAATGCTCTATTGCATTGTCATTGATGTCAAACTTGTCTAGTGTTATTTATAATCAATTGATGTAGTTGATCAATTTCACAAATGTTGAATATGGTCTACCAATCTAGTGATTGACTAGTTTTAGATCCAGATGATGTGATTTAGTTGTTGGTATAATGATGTTCAATTGATGATTTGATAAGTTGTTTGATGTTTAGTTGATGATTTGATGAGTTGTCTGATGTTTAGTTGATGATTTTTCCAGTGATCGGTTAGTGTGTTTTTTTTATTCTTTAGTTGTTGATCATGTATCTAGTGGCTTAGTTGATGATCTATCATGTACACTACATGGTTCAAAATAATTAGTGTAGATGTTGTTGTTTATGTTTACATGTCGATGCTTTATCTGATAGTGTTGTTCACTTTCCTGACATCTATAGTTGTGGATGTTTCAGTATGGAAAAGAGAACTGATATGTTATTTGATAGTTATGTTGAGTAATCTTTAATATGCAAGAAAGAGTATTTATGTCCAATGTGTAGAAAAATGGAACCTTTTCTGGTTTACCATGTAATCAGTTTGTGTAAGTATGCAACAAATATTTAGTTATGATAGGGATGTATGGAAGCTTGGAGATGTTGGTTGTTGATGCATTGTGTTGTCATAGATATTAGTCTTACATGTCATTCCTAGTTGTTGTATGTTTTTTATTGCGAGTGTTTAGTAATGTATATGATTCGGGACTAGATGTTCAGATGTTATCATGTTTCCTAGTACTGATGTTATGCATACATAAGCTGGTTTCAGGAGATTACAACACAAGAAGTTTCAAAATGCAGGAAATAATGTTTAGTGTTGCAGTGGAAGAATGTTTTGCATCCTTTCGGATTATGAAGATCATGATGTGTAGATTTGGATATAATGTTTATGTAGTATGAATGATGTACTATTAGGTGTGTAGGTTCTCTGATTTCTCAAATGATGAAGCTAGTTGTTGTTGTTTTTTGATAGTAATGTTGTCTATCAACCTATTCCAAAAATTACCTAGTGGCTTTTGGATATGAGGACTCAAGGGTTGGGGTTTGGAGGACATGTTCTTCTGGTTTGTGTAGTATTCTATTATATCTTTCAAGTGTTGGTTTTGATCCACACGTTAGTTATATTTGTATGTGCTTGACATGCTCTATTTTGTTGACCCTTAGATGTTCTAGTTGATCTATCTTGTTTGGATTATACTCTTTTGATCCAGATATGCTATGGAGGATGAGTAAGATTATTGATATGGATCTCACCATAGCGTGTGGTGATCCACACTTAGTAATTTGCATTGGAAGATGTTTTTGGATTGACTGATTGGTGTGTTTCATTATCTTTCTACATGTTTATTTTGGTGTCGATCTTGGATATTGTTGTAGCATGTGGTTCATTAATATCTACCAGGGGAGTTGCAACTACAACATATGACAGAGTTCCTCTTTCATTTATGTGGTGATGGATGCCCATACCCTGTTCTAAATCTCCCATTTTCACACTGGTTGGGTTGATAATACCGACAAAAGTTGTGGAGTCTGGGTTTACATCCACCAATCGCATTTGGTTGATATTTTCAAAATCCTATTCAACAAATACATTTTGTGCATATCCTGGAATCATAGCTTGGATGATACCACATTTCTTTGAGGTGTATGGTCAAACAGTCATTCACCGTGTCTATGTTTCCACTTTTTGCATACATGTCTACCAAAGTATTTCCAGCTGCTTTGATGCATACCGATACCCTGTTCCAAAAATCCCATTTTGGCAGAGGCGAGTAGTATGAAAACCTGGAAAATAAAATTGATTAAAATCGATTGGTATGAAAACTTGTTGCATCAACAACATCATGAGGATATCCATGTCTTCTATCTGCTGCAAAACCCATTTGCATTAAGCAAGAAAGGCCTTGAAAATACCTCAAAAGCCATCTAGTAGGGATGTAAATCTTTGCAACTGGTAAAAATCTTTCATGATAGAGGCAAGAGAAAGGGGAGTTCCCACTTTATTTAATGCGAAAACGCTTTCAAACTTTTGAGCGGGATCAGTGTTCAAATTCAAAGTTAACGGCAACTCTTATTTGGATGAGACGGACATTAGGGAATGGAAGTTAAGTGAAATAAACGATGGAAACAAAAAATCCGTAAATGGAAATGCTCTAAACGGAAATCTCTGTTGAGTGGGCCCGACCACCTAAGCAATCAACGCTTAGAGTTTGTCGGTTAAGCTCGGGCGTACCTTAGAACTCCCACGTGTTGAATTAATTATGGATCTCATTAAAGACAAACTCATAATAGAATTTCCTAAAAAAGTATTATAAGATCTCATTGTTATTGCATGGAGGATGGTAAAACCCATCCAACACCTATCCCAAAATCTATTCCTTATCACATGGTGGTGGCACCAATGGGTAGAAAACCTCTTACAAGCATCGTGATTCGTGTATGGGTTGTTTGTGGATTGGTGAATAGTGCACACAAGTTACATTTCAATATTTTTTTATTTATCTTTCTCATGATATTTGTTCTGCATAAAATTATCTTATTTCTTCCCTCTTGTTGGATCAAATATTGATTTTTCCACCCATCGATTCCATGTGAGAGACAATGGATTGAAGTTATTTGATGAGGATGGACCTATGGGAGTCTTTTGTTGTTGGATCTTTCAACCTTGCACTGAATCCCTTCAGTTCTATTTTATTTATTTCTATTTTACCTATAAATCATATTACATCAAACTTGACATTTGTAAATCATATTTTTATTCATGAAGGTTCACTTCACGATGAAACTAATAGTCTACTAAAGGGCATGGATAGCAAGATAATTTTCAACACCTTTGGAGATAGACCCACCTAGTGGGGATGACTTTATTGATTAAATTTCCTTAAATATCTCTATTTTACATGTTATAATCTTATAGTATATCTATCCCCATGCTTTTCACTTGATCGTGTCACTTGGGTGCAAGATGGTTGTTCATTTTAGTAAGTAATATACATTCATGTTTCTCAAGGGGGCAATATTAAGGGGGCAATATTAATATTTATACCTTTCAAGTTTATGTGTAATTCATAAGTTAAGTTTGAATTGTGGCTCTAGTTATTCTACTTCTAATCATGTTTATCTTTACATTTTTACATTGTAGGGTAAGCCAAATGTTCATTTATGCAATTTAAAGATCATTCCTACCCATAAAAGGTCATTTTTATAATATAAATTCAACCCTACTCAAAATTTGAGAATGGCCCATTTAACATTTCATCATTTTTATTTTAAATATAAGTTTAAGCAATTCTATAGGTGAATAATTATGAGCAAAACATAGAACAACTATGTATCAACCATTGAATTTAATCAAATACTTTCAATTACTTTAATTTCTAAATGTTAAATTCAACTATATTTAAATAAACCGTCTCTCTCTCTCTCTCTCTCTCTCTCTCTCTCTCTCTCTCTCTCTCTCTCTCTCTCTCTCTCTCTCTCTCTCTCTCTCTCTCTCTCTCTCTCTCTCTCTCTCTCTATATATATATATATATATATATATATATTAAAAGTTGCCAAATTTGGCAACTAAATACATTTAATTCTCAAATATATTTTCAAAGTGAAATAAGCAACTTTGAGAAAGAAAAGTCCATCACATAAAGTTGTGTTGAATTTTCGTGAAGGAGAAATGAATCTAATTGGTCAATTTTGTTTCAATATGATCTACCCACATTATCATATGTGGAAATGTTTTGATTGACTAGTTTGTAAAACCAATTTTAAAAGGCAAAATGAAATTATAATGGCTTTGATTTCAAAGGACTAATCAATTTTTACAAAACACAAGACTAGTAGTTTTAGATGAGACAAATCATTAAAGTTCAGTTGAATTTTCCCAGACGAAAAATCAACAAGAATTAGTCAATTTTGTTTGCATGTGATTTACCCACATCATCATATGTGGAAATATTTTCATTGACTAGTTTGTACCACCAATTTCAAAAGGAAAAACGAAATTATAATTGCTTTGATTTCAATGGATTGATTAATTTCCACAAAACACAAGACTAGTAGTTTTAGATGAGACAACTCATTAAAGTTCTGTTGAATTTTCCCAAAGGAAAAATCAAGGAGAATTAGTCAATTTTGTTCACATATGATTTACCCACATCATCATATATGGAAATATTTTCATTGACTAGTTTCCACCATTGATTTTAGAAGGAAAAACAAAATTATAATGACTTTGATTTCGATGGACAAATCAATTTCCACACAAGACAAGTCCAAGATAAGGAAAAACCAACAAAGAATTAGTCTATTTTGATTGCATATGATTTACCCACAACATCATATGTGAATTTTTTTTCATTGAATGGTTTGTACCACCAATTTTTAAAGGAAAAACAAAATTATAATGACTTTGATTTCATTTTGATGGATCAATTTCCGCAAAACACAAGTCTAGTCATTTTAGATGAGACAACTCATTAAAGTTGTGTTAAATTTACATCAAGGAAAAATATAAAATCCATCAAAGGCCCAGATGGTAGGAAACTTCATCGAAGCTTACATGTTTGAAAATTTGTAATAGAAGAATTATTCAATTTTGTTTGCATATAAATAATTTTATTGAATGGTGTATACCACCAAATTAAAATAAATTTGTTAAAAACAAAAACCAAATTATAAATGCCTTGATTTTGATGGATAGATCAATTTCCATGCTATAGTAAGTCAAAGAAATGGTGAAAATATGGGTTTACCCCTTCATCAATTTTGTTTGGATAACCAGTAGAAATACTTCTATTGAAATGAGCTTTGACCGATTTAAGAGAAAAACAATAATACAAGTGTTTTGATTAATTTGCACGCTGTTGAAATTTCTAAGAAATTTTTTTTTGTTGAATAATCTTATACAGAGAAAAAAGAAATTTAAAATCTATTTATTAAAATTTAAGATAAATTACTCTCAATTTAAAGCAAAGTTTTAAAAATATACTATTTTTACATTTAGAAGTGTGGAAAATCGAATGGAGGATATTACCCCCAACTTTCCAGTGATTTGCGCCACAAATTTCGTAGGACAAATACAACTATAAATGAGCCTTTACTTTCCATTATTTTCACAGAGAGATGGCGATGATGATCATAATGTGGGTTTTGCTGTTGTTCGCAGTGATGATGTCATGCTCTTCTGCTTGTTATACAGATGAAAGAAATTATCTTTTGGATTTCAAAGAGGGCCTCAACTTCACTTTCTCTTATAACACGCTGCAGTCATGGAAGGGATATAACTGCTGTGCGTGGGAAGGAGTCGCCTGCCACCCAATCACTGCCCATGTCATTTCCCTGGATCTCAGCCCTTCCTCCCTCAATGCCTCCTGGATTACTGATGAGTATTCCTCATGGCCATTCATGTCGTGGAAGGAAATACGTGGGGGACTATTCCATCTGCACCATCTGGAGCACTTGGACCTCAGTGGAAATGCCTTCTTCCCTCCTCTTGCCATCCCTTTACAATTACATAAGCTCAGCAAATTGAGGTATTTAAGCCTGTCCAACTCTAATTTTATTGGCCATATTCCAAGAGAAATCAGTAACATGGTCAATTTAACATATCTTGATTTGTTTGGTAATTCTTTGAGTGGCACCATCCCAACATCTTTGGGTAAGCTATCAAAGCTCATACATCTTTTACTTGGTTCTAACTCATTGAGTGGCACAATCCCAACATCTTTGGGTAAACTGTCAAAGCTCACAGTACTTGACCTATCTTCTAACTCATTGAGTGGCACAATCCCAACATCTTTTGGTAAACTGTCAAAGCTCACAATACTTGACCTATCTTCTAACTCATTGAGTGGCACAATCCCAACATCTTTGGGTAAGTTGTGGAAGCTCAGAGTACTTTACCTATCTTCTAACTCATTGAGTGGCACAATCCCAACAGGTTGGGGAAATCTCACCAAACTCATATATCTTGATCTTAACAACAACCAACTAAATGGCACCTACACACTTTCTTTCTTGGATCAAATCCCCAACATTCAAGAAGTGATTCTCTCAAGGAATAAGTTGACTATAAAAGTTAATGCAACTTATATTCCCAATTTTCAACTTGAAGCCTTAGGTTTGGGATCTTGTAATATAGTTGGGGATTTTCCATCCTTCATTTCCACTCAATACTCTTTAGAGTACCTAGACTTATCTCAAAACTCCCTTGATGGAAATATTCCAAATTGGCTATGGGATTTTATATACCTTGATCATCTCAACCTATCTTGTAACCAGTTTGAAGGTAGTTTACCCTTCAAGTTGCTTGGATTTGAACACAATTCTCAAAGAAGCTCAGTTATTGATTTACATAATAATAGGTTACAAGGAAATACCCCCATTTCCTTGCAAAATGATGTGGTATTTTTGGATCTTTCAGAGAATCTATTTGATGGATCTATTTCAATAGGAATTGGGCAACATGGACAAGCTCTTAGATTTCTATCACTGGCCAACAATAATCTTAGTGGTGTTATCCCACATTCTATTTGTGAATCAAGTTATTTGGAAGTTTTAGATTTGTCAAATAATAGGCTTAGTGGTAAGATTCCCTCTAGTCTAAACAAATGCTTTTACTTATCCATGTTAAATCTAGAAAAGAATGATTTTAAGGGCACAATTCCAAATATATTTGGTAATATGTCTTTTCTAGAAACATTGAAACTAGGTTTCAATGAGCTAAGTGGGAACATCCCACCATCCCTTGCAAATTGCAATGCTTTGGAAATCCTAGATATGAGGAATAACAATATTCATGGGAGCATTTCTAGTTGGATTGAAAGATTGTAGAGTCTTCACATCCTAGTACTAAAATCTAACAAACTTGTTGGAAAGATGCCCTCAGAATTATCAAAATTGCAAAATCTTCAGATCTTGGATATATCAAGCAACAAAATTTCAGGCATTATTCCAAGTGGCTTCATGAACTTGAGTGCACTGGCAAATCAGACAGAGAACACAGATTCTCTTGGAATAGATAGTTTTTATTCTGGTGTGACTTATATAGATCATATCATCATTAGAAGCAAAGGACAAGACATGGATTTCATGAGAAATTTGAGATTGGTAAAATGCCTTGATTTGTCGAACAATAATTTATCAGGGGAAATACCTTGGGATATTGAATCCCTCAAAGGATTGATAATTCTCAATGTTTCAAGAAATCATCTCAATGGCGAGATTCCAAAATCCTTGGGGAGCATGGTGCAGCTACAATCACTTGATCTTTCTAAAAATGAATTGTCTAGAATGTTTCCTGTTGAGCTGCAAAATCTCACATATTTGAGTTATTTTGATGTGTCCTATAATAACCTTTCAGGAACAATACCACAAGGAGGACAAATGATGACATTTGATTCCTCATCAGTCTCCAGCAATTTAAATTTATGTGGCCTACAAATCAATGTATCATGCTTTGGAAGTCATCTTGCTTCTCCAAATGAAAATGATAAAAATAAAGAAGTGCTGGAGGAGGATGGATGGTGGGATATTGGAATGGGAATCGGCTGTGCATTGGGGTTTTCACTTTTGATTTGGGTGTTGTGTTTCTCCAAATCTTGGAGTGCAAAATGCTTCAGAATTATGGATGGCATTATAGACTCTCTTTTTAAAAGATGAAAAAAAAGATTGTTTCAGAAATCTGCTGTACAATCAACCTACCATGCACGCCAATTGTAGTTGTAAGTTTAATTATTTTAGAGTAATTAGGAAAATACATTTATGTTTTAATAATTTTGTAGAATGGCTTAAAACTAATCTGTACATATCTGATGAAGTTATTCTTTATGTTTCTTCAGCCCAGGTTTCAAATGCAAGTCAGTTTGGATGCTGAGATCAAGCACTAACATTCCCAAGGACTTGGGCCTCAATAAATCCCCTTGTTGAAAGTGAAAAAGTACCCCAAAAAAAAAAAAAATTATTTTCATAAGTTCTATGAGTACTAGTTTTATCATGTTGGTAATTTCAGAGTTAAAGTGGTACAAAGGCAAGCCATAGCTGTGGATGTTGTTTGTTGTATAACAGTTGGGCAACTTAATAAACAAAAGTTACATTCCAGAGACTAATATGGATTATAATTAGTTTTTTTTATAAAAGGAACGTTGTTTACTTTGAATATTTTTTACAAACACACACTGATGCAAATTTTTTTCTGAAATTCTTTCTATAGAGCAAATACTTAATCTAGTATTGGCCATCGAGACATACTTTATATGCTATGGTTAAAGTAATATTCATGGTAATTGAATTGATAAAAATGAGTCATGATGAGGATGCTTGTTTGTGATTAAAACTTGTTTAAAAGTTTTGAAAACAAAATGAATAAAATGCTTCTTAAGGGTTTCGGTCTAAACTCTCTTTAAACAAATTATTATTTATTTATTTTTAGTGGTGTACTTGAAATTTGATGTAAAATATAACATAATTGACTTATTTATGTCATCTTTTAGAAGGGGTAGATTTTAACATATTTTCAATTGAGATAATTTTGTGTTTTATATTAAGGTAGTACTCTGTATAAAACAATAAATATGAATTTATATGTAATTTCTTCTTCTTAGTATGTAAGTAAGAAGATTTACCATTATTCTATATATGTATATCAGTAAATTATATTCAAAGAAAGCACTTTGTATACCAACGAGATTAGCCATTGAATTATGACCATCTTCCAAGTTCCAAGTATCATATCTATGATCATTATGATTCCAAAACTATAACCAATGGACACAAATTGACCTCAACCAAACTAAAAGATATGGAACCAACAAGTAGAAAAATTGAAATTACAGGAAATTTACCCATCCAATCACAATTGTAAAATTTACTCTTCCAACTAAACTTATTGAATTTACCCTTCCAACTAAATTCATGAAATTTATCCTTCTAATTAAAATTGTTGAATTCAACTTTCCCATTAAAATTTAACTTTCTAACAACACTTTCTAAGTACACTTGAATCAACTACACTTCCAACTTCTCTCCCTACTAACTACACTTTCTAACTACACTTTCTAACTACACTTCTAATTGCACTTGAATTTTTCTAGCATAGTGAAATACCAAATGAAGCAAGATATTAAAATAACTTTAACATGTAAAAAAATAGACATTATGAATTAAATTTAAATCAAATACTAACTCACTAGATTGTTCTCAATGAATAAATTTATAATAAAGAAAGTGGTGTGTGAAATTTTAGAGGATGACTTTTTATCTTACAAATTGTTAAACACCCTATTCAATGTACTAATAAATATTTTAAGAAATTTATTTTTGACTTGGAGATGGATGATGAAAGAAAGATTAGATATCAATTTTCTCAGAGTTGTCTACCACTTATATTTGGAAATCATTAATGAAAATAAGTTTTCATAATAAAATTTGAAAAATCTAAATTATCATTAGATGCAAAGTTTAATGAAAATTAATTTTGACTTACCAACAACAATCAAAAGGAAATTTCAAATAAATTGAATTAGGTTAATGCAAGATCATGGTGGGCCAAACTATGCCTCTGAGTGAGAATTAAAATATAGAAAAATAGAGTTAAGCAACTTCACATAAAAAATTGAATGGGTTGTTAATGTTGGGAATTAAGGTGTCTCCACCTTAGCGATTCCTAGCATTGTATTTATATATTTAATGCCTAAATTGTAATTTATTGATCATCATATTTTGTCAGGTCTAGTGTGACATGACATAGTGAGTTGGTCTTCATGCTGGTAGGTGACATGGAAGACATCACAATAATGTATTTTTTCCCTGTTGGCAAATGCACACTCCAATGAGAAATTGTAGGTGATTGAAGGTATTGTCATTGATGGCAACCTTGCAATCTTATGACACTAGCAAGCATCGACACCGACATACTCTACACTAGTAGATAGTCCACCAGCAGCGACCAAGATGATTACCGACACCCTAAGCCAACAAGATTTTGTTTACTGCTTAATGTATTTAATTGTAATATCTTTTTGTAAGTCGACATGGCATATTGTAATAATACTCATATAAGTATGAGATCTTGTAGGATCATTTGTGTAAGATGTATAAAAGGATAGAACATGGATATGAGGAGTGAATATTGATGTAAGGTTTATAATTATTGCAAGAACTTAAACCGGTATTGAATCTGGCATAGCAGATGCTTTTTGTAGCAGTACATCACTTTGGATTTCTATAATCCATTTTTGTAAGTCAGTGAGACTTCGCTTTATATTTGAGTAGTGAGCTCTAGGCACTTGGCCTTCCTGCATGTGCAGGCCCCCATCTTTTATAAGTAATATTCACTTATTGGCCAGTAAACGAATATTGTGGGTCACAAATCCCACTGAGGTTTTTCCCACACCAGGTTTCCTCATTAAAAATATTGTGTTATGGTGTGATTTCTATGTTGTGGTTACTGTTCTTATTTACTGCATTAATTCTTGTTTACCGGTACACTGTTTTGGAATGCAATTTACTTAATAAGTTCAGAAAATCACTCAACTGGTTAGATACTGATTCACCCCCCCCCCCCCCCCGCCCCCACCCCCTCTCAGTATCTTTGGGAATCCTAACAATTGGTATCAGAGCTTGGTCATCTATATTCAAAATCCTAACAACTTGAGGAAGATTTTGACACCAATAGAGATGGAAAACTTGAGAAACCAATTGGAAACAACTCTTTCAAATTATGATGCAGAAAAATTGAAAAATATGAAACTTGAAGATGATCTGAAGATTACATAGGAAATCATTCAAGGACTTCAAGAAAATCTCACTATTGCTAGGAACAAAAGAAGAGAACTTTCTAAAAAGATGTAGAGTGATGATGGTGAAAAAGAAACTCTTAATGACCTTGTGAACAAACTGAGACAGGAAAACAGTGCAATGAGGAATGAAATGCAAGATATGACTATGAGGTTTTGTAAAGACATTGAAGACAAAAAGAAGAATGAAGATGACTTGGTTAGAAGACTAAATGACGTTGGAAATGAAAACACAAGACTCAGTCATGAAAATGATATGTTAAAGACAAATTTGATGCATACACAAAATGACAGAACTGAACTCATGAGACAGAAAGGAATCTTGGAAAATGAGTTGGCTGCTGCAAATCAACACAAAGAGAAATTCAAGAAAAGTTTAGAGGAACTTGATAACATGCTGAAAAATCAGAAACTTGATAGAGACACAAATGGCCTTGGATTTGAAGTTGGTGAAAGCTTCGGTACTGCAAACAATCATGATCATAATAAATCGATAAGACAACCTAATGCTTACAAATTCAATGGGAAATGATTTAATTGTAACAAGTGTGGGGTAGAAAAAGTGACACTAAGCAAACATGCCCTAATCTCACTTTCAACCACACACTTGTGGAATACGAAAGAGCCTAGAGGTATCACACAATTGGCTACTTCTTCTTGTGGAAGAGAGAGCCACGGGCTACCTATTAGGATTTCTATTCCTTTGTTGTAATTGAAAGATGAAATGATGCAAGTTCAATCCCAAACCCCAAAGTGCAAGTATGAACTAATAACAAGATTTGCAGAATTGAACTTAAATAATGGAAAGCTGTAAACACAAGGATAAGACAAGAATGAAAATGCGTACCCGGAGTTAAAATCTGACTGAAAATGTTCGGGACGGGGGCGCGGGCGCCACTGTCCTGATTCTGCCCCTGAAACTGCTCTGGAAACTGCTGTTTTGCACTTTGGAAAAAGCTGTCAAAAATGCTGAAAATGTTGTCTGTCAGGAGGACCAGGGCGCCCAGCGCACCTGTCCTGGCAGGACCAGGGCACCCCACGCCCCTGTCCTGGTCTTTTGCTTTGAAATTTGGTGGGAAGGTCGGTCTCAGTCTGCTTCTCCCGGATCTGCAACCTGTGGCGTCGTCCGAGTCCCGAAACCTGCACTTATATCTGAAAAGGTATTTGGGCAGCTATATAGGGTTTTGCCTTAGTCAAACCCCCGCTTCGGTGATTTCCACCTCCACGAATAGCCAAGTTGTATTGTAAAATGTATTGTGTGTGCAGACCTAGTGTGTGTGCAAGGTCCTAAAATGCAAGAAAGCACACTAGAGCAACCTAGAAAGTAAACCCTAATTGCTTGTAAATGATAATGTAAATGCTCCAAATCAAGATGCAAAGTGATCTAAAGCATGAATAAAGGATATATTGAAGCTTATGCAAAGACATGAAAACAACATGAAATCATACCCAACCCTCAAGGGAGGGGTACAAGCCAATCTTCAGTCGGTAATCTCCTATTGTTCTTCAATGTCTTCCAAGCCCTAAATGAATGAATGAAATTGATAAATGCTTGATAGAAGGATGTTGAATGTTGTTGAAGTCTTCAAAGATCTGCTCTTTCACTGCATAGAAGGTCCTTCTAAAAACAAAAACCGGCCCCTTTCAAATGAAGAAAGAGAGCTCTTATGTATGAAACCCTAGGTCGTAATTCTATCTTTTGGCCGACCTAGAGATTGAATTTCCCACCAATTTCTTGGGGTTAAGCTTTATTTTATGATTGGATCGTACTCCTAAAATTTCGGGAAAAATGTCCGGGACCATGTGCACCGGGTGCCACGGTCCCGGCAACTTTTCACCAAATTTTCAGGGTTGTTAGATATGATGATTTTAGAGAGAATCCCGAAGTTACAGGTGATTTCGAGATGTTTTGACCCCGAAACCAAGCCCCCAAGTTCGAAATAGGACTTAATTAGGGTTTTTGATTAAATGATGTATAGGAGGAATAAAACGAAAAGGGCACACTTTAATGAAAGGGCCCAACTTTATGATGTGGGAGATGATAAAATAGAACCTTAGACCTAATTAATTTAATTAATTAAGTGCTAAAGGGGAAATGCAATGCAAAATACAAAATGCGCCAAGGCGGGTGCTAAATTAGGTGTGAAATTGTACCACCCTAGCAAGTGTGTACAATTTACGATGCTACATTTAGCCCCCACTTTAGCGGTCATATGAACACTACGTGCATATGCAAGCTAAAGTACAGAAAAGTAAACATTATTTGAAAAAGGATATATCCATAAGTCTGTCGAACGAAGCCCCCAGCGGTATCTGCAGTACACAGTTAGGAACCGCACCCTACAAAACACATGTTAGATCACAAAATCACCTAATGCTTACTAAGGAAGGTGATGAAAATTCGAGGGTAGCTATATGCCCCCCCCTGTTTCGGCTTGCTAATTTTAGTGAGTTGAAACAGGGTATCATGTTTACCACTTTGAATTGTTAAAGAAAATTGATGACAAATGCTCACAAGAAGATTTGATATGAGATCAAAAACTAATGGAGAATCATTTGGTAAGAAAGAGGACTAAATCTCAATTCCAACACAACAAAGAGTGTGAGGATTTGAGAGTTCTCTAACACAAGATGAAGGATGTAAATGGAAACAAAATGCAAAGAGAAGAAAAGAAAGGAAAAAAGCATGAATACACACATTGGTGATCCATGAGAAGAATAGTGAGAGAGAAAACATGGACTTCTCGCCCCTAGATCTTGTCTAGGTGATCCATGGGAAAAGGACATGGAAAACTAGCCCCTAGAGTCTGTCTAGGTGATCCATGTAAGGGAGGAGAGTGAGAAAGTCTAGCCTTATTCCGCTAGTTCCACTCAACCTCGTGCATGTGTGTGTAAGTGAGGTTAGAAGCACCTCATAGGAGTCTATGCCCGAGTATGCTACAACCTGTATATGTATAGTACAAAAGCGTGACATCTCGCTCTAAGAGTCTGTGCTCTGGTTCCGAGAATAATCACCTTGTATAAAAGAAAAATGGAGACATCTCGCTCTAAGAGTCTGTGCTCTGGTTCCAAGAATGACCCATTGCTCAAAAAGTGTAATGTTTATGTCATAAGCAAAGTAGAACAAGGATACCTACCTTCATCACAAAAGAAGATACCCCAAAAATACAACAATGTCATAGATCCAAGCAAGAGAGTTTTGCACTCTTTAAGCAAGGATAAGATAGTTGAAAAGGGATTTCTTGTAGTATGTGTAAAGGAGATCCTTAGAGGAGAAGAGATCTTTGTACAAAAGACACCTATCCCCGAGAGGAATTGTCTTAGACAAATATAACATCTTCTAGAATAAGACAAAGAAGAGAATAAGAATGCAATACTTCCTTCTTTTGTGAGGTGAAAGTGATTCTTAATGAAGAATGACTTTCCTTTTAACTCAATCGGGAGAGTGAATTCATTATGGATGTATTTTACCAAGTGCAAAGGAGGTTGTAGTCAAGGACTTACACCTCTTGTAAGAGAGAATCCTTGAACAAACAACAACAAATGCATACCAGGAATAACATCAAGTAACAAATTTCACACCATCCACGAAATAGGAAAAAGTGGATCCTTAGATAAAAATAAGGAAAGATCATTGCCTCCCAAGGATAAGGACAATGAGAAGGACTTACACAATCTTCTAGGTAGAGATTTAGACATAAGAAAAAGAAGAGATGTATGAAATCACTCTTGTCCCCATAGGAACAAGAAAATTAGGCTATTATGTTGCTTCAAAAAATATGATTGCACTTGAAATTGTACCATCATGAATGACAATGAGCCCCCAGTAAATGAGCTACCAATGTCACATAATGATGAGCAACATAACTGCCATTAATGTTATTTAAAGACATGATAGATTGAATGAGGTATTTGAATATGACATGCTAAATGCTCAACTATAAGTGAGATCAAAAACATGTATAAAGTGATAAAAATTGAAGAAGAAAAGTCACAAGAAATCTTAGAAGAGGGATGAGTGTAATTTATTAGAGCCTTATCCCTAGAGGAAAGGACTTTATGATGAATAGGAGATAAATATTCATAAGTGGATTTAGAAATTTGAGGGGATTCATAAAGAGATTTGTTCATTGCCAAGATTTCCTTATGAGTAGAAGATGATTTAGCTGAAGTGAGATCATCATCACTACTAAATATAGCATTCACATTGAGAGATGGTCTTTTAGATGCTTTGGTACGTTTGTAGGGATTATAGCCGAGTCCAAAGGCATAATTGTGAAAATTAGTCTCTAGAGGAACTTTTATCCCTTGTTCATGAGCGCCACAACCATTTCCATGATACCCATGCTTAGCAAAAATGCGAAAACCACGACCATAACGATCAGCCATTTCAGGAAGAGAAGGTGGTTTTTCATAAGACAAAGAATCAAACTCTTCATAATTAGAGGTGTGAGGAGAAGAAGTTTGAGAAGCGGCCACAAAATTATTGCTCATAGGTTCAAGTAAGACTGATTGATCTCTAGTTTCTTCCTTCTCTTTAACTTTAAGCACTCTAGGAGGAACCCTATACTCACCTACAAAGGTGGGATTAAAGTCAAGAGATCCCCAATCGTCTTCTGCGAGAACCTTCTCAGGATCAAAAGCCTTTTTATGCGTATATTCAAGTCGAGAAGGATCTTCTTCAGGAGCTTCAGACTCATCCAAAGAATTTTGATTATCAGAGGGTGATGATTCATCCATAGGTATCTTGTTTAACGAGTCATCACTAGAAGAGGAAGGCTTAGAAGAACTCCCTTTGGAAGTAGATGTTTGCAAACAAGCCTGAAGTTTAGTATCACCTATCAAGGTATATGTCTTATTGTTATAAATGAATTTAACTTGTCTATGCAATGTAGAGGGGACAACTTGCATACCGTGAATCCAAGGTCTCCCTAATAACAAGTTGTATGTTAGATTTCCTGACATAACATGGATAGGAGTAGGCAAAGTAACAGGTCCCACTGTGATGGGTAAGGTGATAATACCTAATGAAGACTTAGCCACATTATCAAAGCCTCGAATGGGATGAGAGTCAGGCTCAATAAGGGATGTATCCACATTCATCTTATGCAATAGATTGATGCTACACACATTAAGGCCAGAGCCATTATCTACCAATGTTCGTCTTATAGCAGTGTCATTTATGATAACCACAATCATCAAGGGATCAAATTGTTGTTGAATTTCACTAGTAGGCAACTCATCTTGGGTGAACACAATTTGAGCTTTAGGATTCATCACAGAGTTAACTAAAGATGCTATATTACTAGATGTATTCGGTGGAGGAACATTCAAATCTTTCAAGGCATCTTGTAACATTTCATGATGAGCAGAAGAAGTTTGAATCAAGTCCCATAGGGATATCTTAGCAGGGGTAGCTTTAAGTTGTTCTATGAGATCATATTCCTTACCAAGAACTTGTGAAATACGTGGAGCTTGGGGAAGAATAGGTTGGGAAGGAGGAAGTGAAGTTGGGATAACTGGAGGAGGATTAGGTTGCCTATTGTTTCTAGTATTATAAGTATGGGCAACCGCATGATAACTCTCTCTAGTCAATTGCTTAGCATACTCATAAGGGCTCTTAGAGGAATAACCTCCTTGCACAGTAATAACAGGTTTCTTAGGAGTGCAAAAAGAATAATTAGCATAACCACCTTGAACCACTAAGATAGGCTTATTTAAAGGTTGAGAATTTTGAGAAGGACAAGCAGCTTGGACAGTGAAGAGAGGTTTGTTAGGTGTCTCATTCACATGTATCAAATTGATTGAGGATGGTTTAGAGGAATGAACAAAAGCATTGGAAGAATTATTGATAGTCTTCTCTTGCACTAAAATCTTATCACGGATCAAATCAATTTTAGGAGAGAGACAAGGGATAGGCATTGATGTTCTAGTAGGAAGGGTAATACTAGGAAAAGTCATATCATCCTCTATCAAAGGATCTACATGGGGAATAAACTCTCTAGGAGAAGGATCAACATTACTCTCTAAAGTCTCACTTTTGAGAGGGAGATCTTTGAAAGAAATGTTAACCATCTTGCTTTGAACTAGGGTTTCCTTATGAGTAGAACCAAGTTGAGGAGAGGGAGATGCTTTATTTTTAGAGGGAGAATAATTGAGATTCAAGGAAGGTGAGAAACTATCAAGAGAGTTTTCAATCTTGATTTCATCCCCTTTGGATAGGGTTCTCTCATGGGGTAGAGAATAATCTACACCTTCTTCTAATGGTTCATCCCAAATAGCTAAGTTGTTGAAAGGAATGTTTGAAGTATTGTCAATTTCGGGAGAGGAGATAACATTGTTTATTAATTCCTCATCCTTAGGAGGGAGAGAATCAATAGATGTGTTAAAATCATCCTCTTTCCTCAAAATATGTTCAATATGATCTTTAGGGGAGAGAGAATTAAGGAAATTGCTTATTATTTCATCTTCTTTCTCTAAGGGATGCTTATGGGTAAGACAAACTTTAGGAGAAGGGTAAGCATTTATCATTAATTCATCATCTCTAGTGGGAATTTTGTTGGAAAAGGAAATGCCATCACTAGGAAATGTAGGAATAATGTCATCTTCTTGCACAAAAGGATCCTCATGAAGGGAGTGTTTTTTAGGAGGAACATGAACATATTTCTCCAAAGATTCATGCTTAGGAAGGAGATCTTTGAAAGAAGTGTTCATAACCTCTTGTTGCACTAACATGCCCCCATTGGAAGTACCAACTTTAGGAGAAAATAAGTCAATGTCCATCAATACCTTTTCACTTAGAGAGGCATCATGGAAGGAAGGTGAAGTAACATTAAGAAAGGTGTTTATGATATTAGTCTCTTCCTCTAGGATAGCTAAATAGGAAGGGCACATTTTAGGAGAATTGTCAAGATCACTCTTAAAGACTTCATCCTTAGAGCATGGGAGAGTCTCAAAGGGATTGGTAGAAAATCTTTTAGGCACTAAAATGTTGTTATAGATAGGGGGAAGTTCTTTAGGAGATGGAAAAATTGAAACAAGGGAAGCTAACCCATTATCACATCTATGAAATGAATGCATAATGACAACAATTTTCTTCTTTCAAATGATAACACATGCAAAATAGAAGGAAATATTTAATTTTAACCAATGCAAGCACTTAGAATGTAGATTTAGAAAATGAAATTTATGATTCAAATGAGTTCCTAAATCAGATTTAAAATTATTGATCCAAATTAATCTATCCACAAGTTCAACTTTGAATTGAAAAATTAGGGTTTTAGCAAAAATTTCCTCTAAATTTTTGAATCTTGCAACAAATTGAGACTTGTAAATACAATTTTGAATTTGAAATAGCATAAACACTCAAATTTGAAAACACAAATCAGAATTAGAGAAGATTGGAGTTCATGTTGGGTTCACCAAAATGTGGGGTAGAAAAAGTGACACTAAGCAAACATGCCCTAATCTCACTTTCAACCACACACTTGTGGAATACGAAAGAGCCTAGAGGTATCACACAATTGGCTACTTCTTCTTGTGGAAGAGAGAGCCACGGGCTACCTATTAGGATTTCTATTCCTTTGTTGTAATTGAAAGATGAAATGATGCAAGTTCAATCCCAAACCCCAAAGTGCAAGTATGAACTAATAACAAGATTTGCAGAATTGAACTTAAATAATGGAAAGTTGTAAACACAAGGATAAGACAAGAATGAAAATGCGTACCCGGAGTTAAAATCTGACTGAAAATGTTCGGGACGGGGGCGCGGGCGCCACTGTCCTGATTCTGCCCCTGAAACTGCTCCGGAAACTACTGTTTTGCACTTTGGAAAAAGCTGTCAAAAATGCTGAAAATGTTGTCTGTCAGGAGGACCAGGGCGCCTAGCGCCCCTGTCCCAGGGACCAGAGCGCCCAGCGCCCCTGTCCTGGCAGGACCAGGGTGCCCCATGCCCTTGTCCTGGTCTTTTGCTTTGAAATTTGGTGGGAAGGTCGGTCTCAGTCTGCTTCTCCCAGATTTGCAACCTGCGGCGTCGTCCGAGTCCTGAAACCTGCACTTATATCTGAAAAGGTGTTTGGGCGGCTATATAGGGTTTTGCCTTAGTCAAACCCCCGCTTTGGTGATTTCCACCTCCACGAATAGCCAAGTTGTATTGTAAAATGTATTGTGTGTGCAGACCTAGTGTGTGTGCAAGGTCCTAAAATGCAAGAAAGCACACTAGAGCAACCTAGAAAGTAAACCCTAATTGCTTGTAAATGATAATGTAAATGCTCCAAATCAAGATGCAAAGTGATCTAAAGCATGAATAAAGGATATATTGAAGCTTATGCAAAGACATGAAAACAACATGAAATCATACCCAACCCTCAAGGGAGGGGTACAAGCCAATCTTCAGTCGGTAATCTCCTATTGTTCTTCAATGTCTTCCAAGCCCTAAATGAATGAATGAAATTGATAAATGCTTGATAGAAGGATGTTGAATGTTGTTGAAGTCTTCAAAGATCTGCTCTTTCGTTGCATAGAAGGTCCTTCTGAAAACAAAAACCGGCCCCTTTCAAATGAAGAAAGAGAGCTCTTATGTATGAAACCCTAGGTCGTAATTCTGTCTTTTGGCCGACCTAGAGATTGAATTTCCTGCCAATTTCTTGGGGTTAAGCTTTATTTTATGATTGGATCGTACTCCTAAAATTTCGGGAAAAATGTCCGGGACCATGTGCACCGGGCGCCACGGTCCCGACAACTTTTCACCAAATTTTCAGGGCCGTTAGATATGATGATTTTAGAGAGAATCCCGAAGTTACAGGTGATTTCGAGATGTTTTGACCCCGAAACCAAGCCCCCAAGTTCGAAATAGGACTTAATTAGGGTTTTTGATTAAATGATGTATAGGAGGAATAAAACGAAAAGGGCACACTTTAATGAAAGAGCCCAACTTTATGATGTGGGAGATGATAAAATAGAACCTTAGACCTAATTAATTTAATTAATTAAGTGCTAAAGGGGAAATGCAATGCAAAATACAAAATGCGCCAAGGCGGGTGCTAAACTAGGTGTGAAATTGTACCACCCTAGCAAGTGCGTACAATTTACGACGCTACAACAAGCATGGTCATAGAGCAAATCAGTGAAGATCTAGAAACTATCAGAACACTAATGCACCCACCGGTCAATGTTCTAAATGCAACAAAATTGGTCATAACTGAGAAAATTGCAGAATGAATGTAAGATGTTATGTTTGTGGAAGATTTGGACACTTATCTAATCAATGCAAAACACATACCGGCATAGGATATGGAAAAGCTATTTAGAAAAACAATGTGACTTGTTATGCTTCTAACAAGATTGGACATATTGCAAAATTCTGTAGAAGTAAGGCATGAACGACAAATAACAAAGGACCCAGTTTGAAAGGTAAAGAGAAGGTTGAAGAGGTAAAGAAAGAATTCTCAAAACAATGGATTAGAAAGTCAGATCAGAATGTTAATAAAGCTATTCCTTCACTAGTAGAACAAAGTATCACTCCACCGGCAAGAGATTCTTCATCTAACTAAAATAAAACCTTTTGGGGGTATGGCAACAAATTGAAAAACATGCTAATTTACCCTCAGTTGATGGTGAGAAGTTGGATTACTTCTTTATCGGCAGATGTGTTAAGTTTCACTTAACCGATAGACATTTAATGTGGTAGTTGAAGGAAATGACATTATAAAGCAAGTATTTTTGGCTCTTTTTCATTCACCGAGCATTCAAACTTCCTTAGAGCGCGAAAATCCCGAGCAAAAGCATCCACAATGAGAAGTGAAGCAAATCATTCAAGCACTCATACCTAAAGGCAGATTAAGGTATTTATACAATGGCTTCCTCCTTTGCACCTGAATTCATTGCAAACCCTATAGTAATTGAAGTGATTAAACACCCTAGCCCCATATTTAAAATCATTCTCGAAGTAGCGAAGAAAGATGATACACTAGGAGCATTTTCCAAAATACCCAAAGGAGTAGTATATGTTGAGGATCCTAGAATTTACATACGTTGGCATATTGAAGAACTAGGTGATGATGAGATTAAGAACATGTATAGGACAGTTATATGTGATGTTAATGGTAATGTAAAACCGGAACACAAGATAGTTGAAACCCTAGGTTTTGTGGAGATTCTTAGTATTCCTGATTTTCCCAAGGATGTTATAAGGATTGTGTTAAGCAGAGTTCATGGGGAGTTCATTTGGTTAGATTCCATTCACAAGATAACAAAAGAAGCAGTTAGGGCAGTGACAGGCTTACCTTCCACCAGTAGCAGACCTGAAAAAACTAAAAAGGTTCCAAATGACACTGTAATGAGCCTAACCGGTGCAACCTATGACAAGAGATCCTTGAGAGTAAATGATGTAAAAGATATCAATGTAAGATTCATTAGTATGATTCTTGGATACAAGGCTACACATGCCAACAGATTAAACTCTGTTTCTAGCTTATGTATCAAAAGTGCTTATGACATGGTAAACAGTAATGCAAAGATTGACATATGCGAATGGTTAAAAGATGAACTGATAGACAATTTGAAGAAAATCAAAGGTGACAAGAAAGGCACATTTAGGTTTGACAACTTACTTGTATGTCTATTACAAGTATTGGTAAAAAGGATTTTGGATTTGACATACCAGTAGGAAAACAACTTTTGGATATTCTAAACAACATGGGAGATGACAGAAAGAAGAACATAATTGAACATTTTCAGGCACTGAAGGCTAGAATGAAGACTAGGATAAGACTATCTCAAGCTATAGTTAACAAATATCAAAAGGAGATATGCTTTGTTATAAAGAAAGATGAAATCTAGAAGGAGGCAGTGGTTCCAAGGACAGTTTGGGTTACAGAGATGGGTTATGAGGCAGATGAGAACATAATTGAAACTTATGCTAAAGCCCTTCTAGAAGCCCCTAAAGAACCAACAAAAAAAGTATTTGGAAATGTAGAAACCATTGAAAGCAAAATTCAATCACAGAAAAGGATAAAGAAAACTGAATAGACAATTAGAAAGGGAACAAGGCAGGCAAAAGCAATTAAGGAAGATATATTGAATAAAACTGGTACTAAGGAGAGTGACTTGGAAGGATTACAACCGGAAGCACATCTTTCACTGGTTGCTATCTCCTTTGACATTGAAATACCGGTAGAGTTTAAAAGGGTAGAAAGAAAAAGAAAACCCTCACCGGTACCCTCTCCTACACCCAAGAGAACAAGATAGAAACAAGAGGCAGTAAGGCCTCCGGCAAAGAAGATGACACTAAGAAAGAAGAAAGAAAAGCAAGTTGTCCCTCCCTTAGACAACCTTTTAAATGAAATAACTGAAGATGGTAACTTATCAAATATCGGCAAGTTGTATAATACATTCTCAAATGAGGAAAAGGAAAGCATAGAAAATAGTGTTATCCTACACTTAGATATCTACAAGAAATTTTTGATAGAAGTTGTAGATGATCTACCTAATTACTTGTATAGAAAGTTAGAAGCAAGAAGGGTAGCAATTGTTGATCTGGACAAAAAGATAAAGGTAGAGAAATTACTTACAGTTCACCCTGTAAGATCAGCTGAAGAGATTGATGAACTAATAAGTGAGGCTAACCGGACTGTATTTTCCAACGGTCACCGACATGTAGCATTAATGGCTGGAAAAGTTAATGAGATATTTGAAGAAATAGCAGACAAATGGGATATCTTCTTTGTTGAGAAGGAAAAAAGAAGAAGAGTTTAATCGACCAAAGACTTTCAAAGTCTATCAAAAGGAAAAGGATAAAGGTAAAGGAAAGGTAGGTGGTCCTCCATGCATAAAGGTAACAGATAACTTGCCCCCACCTCCTTTTGATACTCCACCAGTTGTAAATATTGATACACCACCGGCAACAGAGAATGTGGAGAGTATGGAGACAACACATGAAGACACCAATCCTGACTTAGAGGTGTTATATACAATGAATATTGACACACAAGAAGTAAACATTGTGGTTGATAAAGAAACAACTGAGAAGAGTAATGTGGCAACTGAGGCACCAGCAAAAAACATTACAGTTGAGACAAATGTTGAGGACACAGTTGGAAACATTGAAATTGGGGCTGAGCAACAAACTGAACAATCGACTGATCTCCTGGTTACTGGAAAGACTGATGTACATACTGGAAAACCTATTGAGCAACTGGCTACTGATAAATCTATTGAGTTACCAACAGTAGATAGTTAAGAGGTAAACAGAGAGAAACCGGTAGAAAACACAGAGTCGCAATCAGAAAAACCGGCAGTAGAAAGCTCCAAGAAATAGGTAGAGGTACACACTGATAAATTAGAAGAGAAGAAGGATGAGGTAAAGGTTAATGCAGAGACTGTGCCACCAACATCAGCTGAGAAACCAAACCCTTTCTTGTAGAGATGCAGACTCAAACTGACCTACCAGAGGTCACCATAAGCAAAGAGGTTACTCACACATTACAAATTGTTAAGGCAGTTGGTCAATCATTTGGTCCTACACTAATAGAATTCAGACCAACAAATGTAACAGAGGTATTGCTTGATTCTATTAAGAAAATAACTTATTGCAATGCACTTGCATACAAGGCAATTGATGACACCATACCAATTTTGAAGATGATTGCACCCAAGTGTAATATAGAAAATAAAGATTCTTTAAGCCAATTAGACACATTGTCTAAATACATAACCGACAATCTACTAAAAATTGATCAGATCAATGAGGAGACTTTCAGAGAGAAAATGAATAAAGAGAAGGAAAAATTCTTTGCAGAGTCAATAAACAGATGTAAGGAACATATTGATACATTATTACCGGTACTAGGAAAGACAATAATGGACTTCAAGAAATTGTATAGAGATTCATGCAAGACAAACATTTTGACAGAGGATATAGATAAAGAGATTAGCAGAGCACAAAAGGAAATCAATGACATTGTTGATAATCTAATAGGTTCATCAGACTCCATATCGGTAGTAGAATAGGAAATTGTAGGCTTTGAAGAGAAAATTGAAAAGCTTGAAAAAGATAAGGAGAGGTTAAAATTTAAGGCAAAGGAACTGAAATGTAGACTAGGTCCTAAACTAGACATCCTCATCTCTTTGAGAAAAGAGATTTCAGAGGCTCTTGTTCTAGGACTTAAGACACCGGAAGAGAAAATGTACATACTCACTGGTACCATCCAAAGGACAGAAACAACACTAAAGGAAAGTGAGAAATTCAGTAATAGCCTAAATTTTGCATTAGCAGATCTGTATCAGATTGTAACCCACCGATTACAGGGATCCAGACAAGAACTACACTCAATTGACATTAATTGACAACCTTTGTCATTGATGCCAAAGGGGGAGTAGTAGAGGATGAGAAAAAGGAGTAAGGAGTAGTAGAGGATGAGAAAAAGGAGTAAGGAGTAGTAGGATGAGAAATGAATGATAGAAGAGATCATCTGCTCAGGGGGAGCACGCAGTTATGGTAACACAGTTTTGATTTTTGGACAACACTATTTTGGACACAATTTTGGCCTTTTCTCATGAGTGTTGCCATCAATGCCAAAGGAGGAGACTGTTGGCAAATGCACACTCCAATGAGAAATTGTAGGTGATTGAAGGTATTGTCATTGATGACAAACTTGCAATCTTATGACACCGGTAGGCACCGGCACCAACAGACTCTACACTGGTAGATAGTCCATCGACAACGACCAAGATGATTATCGACACCCTAAGCCGACAGGATTTTGTTTACTGCTTAATGTATTTAATTGTAATATCTTTTTGTAAGTTGACATGGAATATTGTAATAAGACTCATATATGTATGAGATCTTGTAGGATCATTTGTGTAAGATGTATGAAAGGGTAGAACATGGATATGAGGAGCGAATGTTGATGTAAGGTTTATAGTTATTGCAAGAACTTAAACCGGTACTGAATCTGGTATAGCAGATGCTTTTTGTAGCAGTACATCACTTTGGATTTCTATAATCCATTTTTGTAAGTCGGTGAGACTTCCCTTTGTATTTAAGCAGTGAGCTCTAGACACTTGGCCTTCCTACATGTGCAGGCCCCCATCTTTTGTAAGTAATATTCACTTATTGGCCAGTAACCAAATATTGTGAGTCACAAATCCCATTGAGGTTTTTCCCACACTGGGTTTCCTCATTTAAAATATTGTGCTATGGTGTGCTTTCTATGTTGTGGTTACTGTTCTTATTTACTGCATTAATTCTTGTTTACCGGTACACTGTTTTGGAATGCAATTTACTTAATAAGTTTAGAAAATCACTCAACTGGTTAGGTATTGATTCACCCCCCCCTCTCAGTATCTTTGGGAATCCTAACACTCCCCACATGGAAAATTAGGTGTCCCACTTTGGTAGAGATGTTTTGTTATGTGTTGATATCTTAGAAACTTGTGTCAGTCATTATTGTATGGCATATTCTTATGACAAGTTAGACAAATGGTAGAAGGCATGTTGCATGGAGAAAATGGGTGCCTATGTTTTGGGGCATGTAAGAAGGGTTAGAAAATGGTGCATACAAACTTGTCATTTGCATGCTTAGAGGTGGTTGGCAAATGTGCCAAGTGGATTTGGATTCCAACCTATTTTGTCTTTTTATAGAAGTCGTGTATCTTCTATGTCAGTTTTAAGAGGGGTGAGGAAAATATTTCTTTGCAGGGTTATGCCATCAGATTTCCTCTAGAAGAGAAAGGTGTAGATTTCATGTAAAGGATTGGAGCTTGTAACTATACCATAATAGATTGTTGCATAAATTAATACATTGGTTCAATGCCTTGGAGTGTGGATTTTTCTACTCAAAAGAGTTTTCCCCATGTATATTGGTGTTTCTTATCTTTTTTCTATCTTTCTTTTATTCTTCTTATTTCATGTTCTTGTAGTGTTGATTTAAATATTGTTATGTCAAAATTTTATTAGATCTATAAGCTACACTATATATCTTCTAAGGGTTATTGGATGTGAAATTAACTATGTTTATTTATGCTCGAATGACTTAGTAGTATGTTGTATCATGATACTAAAATATTCTTAAAACAAAAACATAGGATATTGAAGGTGCATACTAGTTGTTTGAGGTCTTCTAGGGTTTATCTTTCCCTTTCATTTGGTGTCAAAGCTCAGATCCATGTTTTGCATGTTCTTGCATATGCATGTATGCGATTTGCATGTTTGTTGCATGTAATTGCATGAATTTGCATGTTACCTGCATGTCAATGCATGTGAATTTATTTTGTTGGCATTTGCATGAAGATTGCATTAATGATATGCTATGTTGTCATTGATGTCAATTAACTGGTAATGATTGTTATTGTTGATATTGTTGATATTGTCTTGTAACCAGTAGGATAAGCTATGAGAAAGAAATTGTAAACCGGTATGTAAGTTTTGAGTTGAACCGGTAACAGGTAAAAGGCTAAACCCTACCTGTTGTTTTTGTTAAACCCTAACCGATTAAGGTTGTTGAATTGGTTATGTTGGTTTATGATCTGATGATGAGTGGTAATGATGGTGACATGTATGGTCATTGTATGGAGACAATTTCAAAATGTTTTTGGTGCATTGTTGTAACTTTTTTGTCTATGGAATGAGCAAAGTGTATTGCATCTAATGCGAAGCGCGTGATGAGTTACAAAGATCAAGGAGGTGATCAAAGAGAGGTCAAGGCTTTCTTGATTAATGTGCAAAGATTTCTATGTAATCCAATGGTCATACTTGAACTGAATTGTTTGTAATCTCTATGAGATTTTTGACTTATGTTGCCAACCTAATTGATTTGTTTATAAGGTCTTTGAAGTTGTTTAAGGTGTTGGTAGAGATCAGTTGAGTGTGTGGTTGCAAAACTGGAAGATGTGTCTGTAGTTTGAGTAAAGGCAGATAGGAGCATAAAAAGGACTTGATCAAGCAAGTGTAGTTCTATTCAAACAGATCAAGCAAACCCCTATTGTTTTCTAACAATTACAGCAGAATTGAAATCCCTTAACCTTGAAGCTAGTTTGCACTCATTTAGTTAATATTTGGGCTTTTCCCTCATTGGTGGTTTCCTTGACAAGGTTGATTTGGCAGCCAATTATGTGTGTGCAAACCTTTTGTTTGTAATTCATTCTAGGCTTTTGTGTGATGACTTTGAGGATATGATGGTAGACTTCAATCAATTTTGCTCGACCCTTAGGGAGAAGGTTTTGTGGGATTATTTTGAAAAATTCATTGCTTTGCACTCAGTTATGAGTCATCATGTACATATTTCCATTCAAGCTCTTTATTTGGCTCTCCCTCTGGATACTCCTACTACTAGTGATGATTCTTCATGCCCTACCAGTAATATTGAGGTTCCTTGTTCTAATGGGTACATTTTTTGGTTATGTCCACCTCTAATTTTTGCTAATATGGAGTGTAGCTATTTTGTATCTTGATTCTACTAGGATCTTTGTCTTGGCCATTTTTTGATTTCTTTGTTTTTGGTATGTGGACTTATCAGGTAGTGTTGTTGTTTTCTCAATGGTATATAATCTATATATAGCTGATTATAAATAGACTATATTTTGTATATAGTTGATTATGGATGATAGGAAATTTTTCCTTCTCCTTGTTTACACTCTAATACTATATGCGGCTTTTGTTCTCTACTCTTATTTGTTGCCAACTTTATATCAAAATATTATCTCCCAACTGTCTCCTCTGTATTAATCTCTTTCTCTTCTTTTATTTTTTTTATTTTGTAATTTTTTCTTCTACCAAAATCTTTGTACTCTTGTATGTCTTAGAGGATGGGTCCTTGTCTAAGGGTTATGACGAGCTCCAAAACATCTTTTTGTCTTCTTATTTGCTAGTGACATTTCATTCAATAACAACCTTAACTCTTCACCCAAACTAATTTTAATTATTTTCCTTTCGTATTTCCTCTCTTCTTAATGTTTTATACGTTTATTAACTAGGTCTTCTAGATATTCTTCTTGGATAGACAAGACCTTTTCCAAAGTCTTCAAAAGTTCAATAAATTTGACAACCAATTTTAGTGTTATGCTTGACAAATCCACAGTTCTTTTAGGAATTTTGAAAATTTGTAGTAGGTTTGGAGCCCCTATGCTACTAATTCCCCTAACAACTATAACTTTCTCAATTTTTCATAATCATGAATTTTCTTTCTTCAAAATACTTATTAATTGTTCTACTTTTTCCAAGCATGGATTTTCTTTCTTAGGGGTCTAATAATCAACTTCTTTGTTTTTTTTCCCCATTTTTCCTTGGAAAAATCAACAACATCCTCATTGGATTTTCTTCACTTCATTCACCATCCTTTTGAGGCAACTTTCCTCTCTTTCAATCATTTATCATTGTCATAGATCTCCTTATTGTTTGGGTTGGCATTAGTCACTTTTCTTTCTAATACTTTTGCTCCTTAATTGCTCTTGTATTTCTCTTATCTTCTTTTACCATGTGTTTTTTTTTTGTTTAGGAAATTACATTACTCCTCAATAAAGGTTTATATCAATATAATAAATAGTAATAAGTTTCTACCAATCATTGTATTTAAGGTAACTCTCCTTCCTCAACATTGTAAATTTAGTTCTAGCAATAAACTAAATATTAACCAATAAATCTGGTACTTAGAAATTATTGACTTTTTAAGGTTTTAACTATATACTTATTATGCTTATATATTTAATTACGCCTATACATTTATTATCTACCTTGATATTTTCACTTCCTTGTCCAATGTTAATCTAGTGACATGAAAATAATCCCACACTAAATACAATTAGCCTCAATACAACCTATATGCTACATATCTCAAACAAGTAGTTGGTACCATCAAATCTTTGATTGTCCTTGCAAGTTGCCCTCCTAGATCACCTCAAGTGATTAAGCTTCTTCGGAGGAACCTTCTTTGATATCAATTGATGGAAATATGGTAGACAACTGAGATGGGGGGGGGGGGGGGTGAATCAGTTGTCTCAAAAACTTACACTACTTAAACTTATTCTCAAATCTAATAATTAAACATGAAATCATAAATTAGCAACACATCATAAACACACATAACACCAAGATTTTTATACATGGAAAACCTTGTTAGGGGAAAAACCATGGTGGGGATGCACCCATAACATATGTATACTTTGTTAGAAGTATTACAATGGGGAATGCACATACATTTAGACACACTTATTAGACATCATTGCTCAAAATAAAAAGGCTCATTGCCTATACAAATAATGATAGATCACTTCCAAAAATTATGAACTAAGTGTAGATCAGGAAATTGAAAATCATCAAAACAATAGCAATTAGGACAACCACAAAACCTAAAGCTGCTATGAAAGCAATCCTAATCCAATCAATGAAGACATAAAGACAAGATATTCAAATCAAATGAAATTGAAGCAAACCAACGCATATATCTCCTTCATGTGGCTCCATTGTTTTTCTTTCACCTTCAAATTTGATGTGGATCTCACGTACAAGTGCAAAATGCAAGTGGAAAGCAAGTTGTTGAGAGATGAAGTTCGCATCATAAGGTTACTTGAAAATGTGATTGATCCCCTTTCATTGAAGAAAATCATCCAATTTATAGACAAATTGGAGAGAGGACAAGATTAGCATGAAGAGATTTGAAAGGAAATTCAAATCAAGAATGGCAAAATTATGACAAATGTATGACAATTTCTATGCAAAGTGTATGACAAATTATGCACAAATTATGACAAGTTGCTATGCAAGATGTATGACAAATTATGACAAGATTGAAATGCCATTGCCATGACAAAAGGGAAGAGAGAAAATAGCCTCCATGATTGCAACAAATGGAAGCATAAACATAGGAGAAAATGAGGGAATGAAATTAGGGGAAATATTAGAAAAATTAAAGAAAATAGGAGAAATAGAAATTAGGAATTAGGAGAAATTAGTAAATTAGAAAATTGAGGAAAAAGATGAAATAGAAATTAGGTGAATTAATTAATAGGTTTTCATCCATTAATTAATTCATGAAAGAGACCTAGGACTAAATAACGAGATTTATTTAACCCACAAAGAAGAAGAAAAGGATTAAATGAGCAAATCATAAAACCCTAGAAATAAGAGGACAAGAAATTAGGTCAAGACAACAAGAAATTAATGTAGGTTCGATCATGATTCTGATTGACAAAGGACCAATGTTGATAAATGATTGAGATTGGTTGACAAAAATCAATGACAAATTGACCAAGATTGACAAGGAGATCAAATTGATAGGCGCCAATTGATGAGGAACAATGACTAATCGATCCAAATGGACATGATTGAAAAGGACAAGGATTGATGATGAATCGATCGCAAAATGACAAGATTGACAAGGACAAGGATCGATGACGAATCGATCGCCAAAATGACAAGGCTGACAAGGACAAGGATCGATGACGAATCGATTGCAAAATGATGAGATTGACAAGTTGATAATCACAAATGATTACTAACAAGCTAAAGATGATTGAAAGATTGACAAGAGGACAAAACCATAATTCTATCATCGATTAGGATTGACGATGTCCAAAAATGATGATAAATGAGCACGCACCATGATGCGATAGGATAAGATCGACCAAAATCATGACTGAAGATTGCTATCGACAAGACCTAATTTGAAAGCGAGAAAAATGAGGAATGCAGAAGAAGGACTCGATGCTCGCAAATGATAAAGACCAAGTGCGCAACATAGAAGAAATGTTAATGCAATGCAAGAACCCTAAAATAAGGCAATGCGCAAATGTTAAAGTATGACTCCACAAGCATTGACCATTTTTAGACATCTACATTTTGCCCCTCTTTGAGACAATGTGATTTTAAGTGTTGTTTCAAAGAACAATAATGAAAATGCCCCAAACAATAACAATGAAATATGCATGCCCCCTCGAGGAATTGGCTGGAAAAATCCAGAAAAGAGGCCAAGTGATCGATAAGAATGACAGAAGATGATAGGTTCGAACAGATCAAAAATCGAAGGTCGGATGCACAAAGGACAAGCAGTGGAAGACACAAAAGACCGCGACCATCATAAGATGGAGAGCATGCACATCCATCTAGGTACTGACAAAGATCTATATAGGAGACAAGGAGAAGGAAAAGAGTTCATTTGCACTGGCCAAAGTGGAGGAGTTGTTGCTCGGGAAAAAGGACCCTTGCAGAGAGATGGAAAACATTCCAATGGCAAATCACCTTGGGGAACGTATACGCATCTACAGATGACTAGATGATGTGGGAGTAGCGGTATGTAGCTCAAAAACCCATATGTTCAATTTCATGAATTTTGCTTGATTGCGGGACATTGCGGGGCCCACAGGGGAGGAAAAATGCAGATATGCGCCTGTGTGGGCGCATTCTGCGCCTGTGTAGAGCTGTTCTGCACCTATGTAAGGTACACAGGTGCAACTTGATGCTGCACAAGCGCAAGACAGAGGACAGTTAGTAAGCAAAAATTAGACAAAGGACAGTTAGAGATGAAGGAAAACTTGCTTTCACTGGTGCACATAAGTAGGTGAGAACCTTTATTTAATGTAGCAAAGCGGATGTAGAGCATCATGGCATTGAAGGCCAGAGCTAGAACACAACCCCTTTTGCAAAAGACAAACACATCGCACACAAGGAATGAGTGAAGCATCCTAGGGTGCATACATCAAGGGTTGAGGTATGTGCGGCGTTCACAAAGTGAACGTACTTATCGCAGACACCCAATGATATAGTTGCCCCAGTTTGTGACAAACATTCCACAAATAGCAAACACAACAAAAAAAAAGGAAAGGGACCATGAACCATCCTGATCACTCTAAATCACTCAGTGACATCATCAAGAAACATAGGAACATGATCGAAGCCAAAGATAAATCAGTAAAAAGATAAGATGCACAAATTCAACCAAGTCAAACAAACAGTCTAATCGTTATTGTCAAAAGTGGGAAACAAGAATGATCATGTTGTTTGGTTTCAGGGAATGCGGTACCCCGTCGAAGATAGGACATAGTCTAGTTTTGAGTATACCACACCCTGTATAAGACCCATGATAATGTTGACAAGGACCAATGGTAATGTTGATGCTATTTGGATTGATGTGACAACTGTGATCAGGTTGAATGCTTGCTTGGTCGAACAATTCATCTGTTAATGCGTGATTTCATTAAAGCACAATGTTTGATTGATTGTCGTTGGATGTATGCTCAGCAATCTGTCTATGCACAAAGGGGACCATTTATTGACAAAATGCAAAATGCCAAAGAAATTGTTTTTGGATTTTGATGTTTTTCACTTTGTAGAAATTTTGAGTTTTTTACAATTTTTTTGTTCGTTTTTCAAGACTTTATTTGACTTTTAGGGATTTTTTTAGGACATTATTTGATTTTTAGGGATTTTTCAAGACATTATTTGATTTTTAGGGATTTTTTCAGGACAATATATGATAAGAAAGCTCTAGTCTGCACGCAGCAATAACTCCAGTAATTGATCATGACAAGGGGCGCGCACCCAATGAAAATTTGAAAGACATATACAACGACCAGGACCAAAACATATGCACAAGGACTGGAAACTTGAGTATGCAAGACAATGATGTTGACCAATCACAAGCCTGGAACAGAACATTGGGTTAGGGCAAGGATAATCATGATAAACCTACGGGGGGGAAAGTACAGCTAGGAGTCATGATAGATAACGAAGCAATAGTCTTTTACACATGGCGCCTGTTTGCCAGGTTTTCACCATGGTACTTGCCCAAAGTGCCTGTTTGCTAGGTTTTCACTAGAGGGTGAATTATTTTTCTTTACTTTTTTCAATTTTTTCACTTTTTTGATTTTTTTGTATTTTTGAGCTTTTGATTTTTTGATTTTTTTTTAATTTTTTTTTTACTTTTTGATTTTTTTTTTTGTATTTTTGACTTTTTTTTTTTTGTATTTTTCAGGATCATATTGAAGAACTGTTGACAGAAAAACTATGCCCAGTACTTTCGAAGGTGCATGGTATTTACAGGATCTGATAGAGGTTCACCGTCTGGGGTTGCAAGCTGATATGCCCCTGAACCATAGGCTATTGTAACTATGAAAGGCCCAACCCAATTAGGCTTAAATTTTCCTTTGATGATGTCAGTAGATTGTGTATTCTTTGGGTTTGCCTTTAGGACCAAATCTCCCACTTCGAAGTGTCGCCCTTTGACCTTCTTATTATAAGAGCGACGGAGACGGTTTTGATATGCTTGCAAATGTGTCAGGGTTGTCTGACGTTTCTCATCTAACATCTCAAGCTAATGCAGCCTAGAGACTCTATGCATCTCATCATCAATCAAATGTTACAGGAAAACACACAAAGAGGGAATTTCCACTTCCAAGGGTAAAATGGCTTCCACACCATACACCAAGGAATAAGGTGTTGCACCAGTAGGTGTGCGGATGGAAGTGCGATAAGCCCATAGTGCTGGATTCAACTGTACATGCCAATCTCGACCAGCATCATTGACAACCTTTTTCAAGATCTTAATGATGGTTTTATTTGATGCTTCAGCTTGACCATTACTTTGTGGATAGTAAGGACTGGAGAAACTTTGTTGGATGCGAAAATTTTCACAGAGTTCCTTGACATCTTTATTTTTGAATGGATGACCATTATCTATGACTATTGCAAGGGGAACCCCATATTTGCATATGATATAATTTAGTAGAGACTTTGAAATTTGAACACCAGTGATATAGGTCATAGGGATAGCCTCGATCCATTTTGTAAAGTATTATGTGGCTGTGATGATGAATTTGTGTCTGTTTGCAGATGTCGGGTGAATCTTGCCAATAAGATCCAATCCCCATTGAGAAAAGGGCCACGGAGATATGATAGAGTGAAGTTCTTGAGCTGGCGCATGAATGTAATTTCTATGTATTTGACATTTGTAGCATTTCTTGACAAAATCATGAGCATCCTTTTCCATGGTGGGCCAATAATATCTAGCACGAACCAACTTTTTAGCTAGACTCAGACCATTGAAATGGCCCCCACATATACCATCATGAACCTCACATAAAGCCGTTTGTGCCTTGTCAGAATCCAAACACCCGAGGAGGGTGTGGTCAAAGGAACAACGGTAAAGGGTGTTTGCGATGATGACATATTTGGCAGTTTGGCGTATGAAGGCTCGACGTTGGTTAGAGGAAAGGTTAGGTGGTAAGGTTTGGGATTTCAAATACTGATAGATGTCATTGTACCATGGGGAATTAGGACCAACAAGAACACACATCACATCTGCTGTCGAAATTTCAAAAGAAGGCACCAGCAACTGTTCGACCAAAAATTCACATCTGTCCATATTGTGGGGCATATTTAACATGGAAGCAATAGTTGCCATAGCATCTATTGACTTGTTTTGAATTCTTGGAACTTGACTGAAATGGATATCAGTAAATTTTGTCTTGAAGAAATCCACCATATGCTTGTAGGGAAGAAGCTTTTCATCTTTTGTTTCATAGTCATCATTCACTTGACAGATGACTAACTGGGAATATCCATAGACTTGCAAATGTGTAATGTTCCATTGGATTGCTATTCTGAGTCTTGTGACCAAAGCTTCATATTCTGCAATATTATTGGTGCAATGGAAAGTGATCCTATATGACTTTGGGATAGCATCTCCTTGAGGGGTGACAAACAATATACCTACTCCTGAGCCATACTTTGTGTGAGATCCATCAAAGTATAATTGCCATTCCTTAGAAGAAGTAACAACAAATACTGATTTATCAGGGAAATCTGTCAACATTGGATGATCATCATGAATAGGTGCCTCTGCAAGTTGGTCTGCTATGATTTGTCCTTTTATTGCCTTTCTCTCAATGTACTCAATATAAAACTCACTTAGGATCATAACCCACTTTGCCAGGCGACCTGTCAAAGCTGCCCTACTAAGCAAGTATTTCAAGGGATCAATTTTTGCAACTAGCAATGTCTGATGATTTAACATATAGTGTCGAAGCTTCTGTGTTGCAAATACCACTGCTAAACATGCTCGTTCAATAGTTGAATAATTCAATTCATAGCCCACTAGTGTCCGACTGATATAATAAATAGCCCATTCTTTGCCTTTCTCATCTTGTTGGGCTAAGAGAGCTCCCGGTGCCATTTCAGTTGCAGAGATATACAATATGAATGGCTTCCCTGCTATACGAGGCATTAGAATAGGTGGTGACATTAGATAATCCTTGAGAGTTTAAAATGCTGATTGACATTGCTCAGTCCATTTAAAAGTGAGACCTTTATGCAATAAATGTTGGAAGGGATGACATTTGTCTGCCAAGTGAGCTATAAACTGGCGGATTGACTGTAACTTCCCTTGCAGACTTCTTAGTTGACGGAGATTGGAAGGAGGAGGCATATCCATTATTGCTTTAACTTTTTCTGGGTCTACTTCTATGCCTCTGTGAGAAACAATGTACCCTAATAATTTGCCAGCTATGACACCAAAGACACATTTCTTTGGGTTGAGTATGAGCTTGTAGGTTTCCATTCGATCAAAGATTGGGCCAAGGATGGCTAGATGACTATCTCTTGTGATAGATTTGCATAATAGGTCATCAACATAGTCTTCCATCAAAGTATGCATAAAATCATGGAAAATTGTTGCCATAGCTCTTTAATATGTTGCTCCAACATTTTTAAGGCCAAAGGGCATCACATTCCAGCAGTAGGTACCCCAAGCACATGTGAATGCAGTCTTATGTTGATCTTCAGGAGCAATGCGAATTTGATTATATCCGGAAAAACCATCCATCAATGATAGCATCTCATATCCGACAGTCATGTCAACTATGATGTCTATATTCGGTAGTGGAAAGTCATCTTTAGGGCATGCTTTATTGAGATCCCTAAAATCCATACAGATTTTGATGCCCCCAGTTACTTTTCTAACTGGTACCAAATTTGAAATCCAATCTGCATAATCAATTGGTCTGATAAAGCCCACATCTAATAATTTTTTGAGTTCTACTTTGACTAAGAGAGCCACCTGGGGATGCATCTTTCTGAGTTTTTGTTTGACGGGCTTAGCATCTAGTTTTAATGGCAAGTGATGAAGGACTAATTCTGGATCAAGGCCGGGCATATCTGCATAAGACCATGCAAAACTGATCTTCTTCTCAAGAAAGAAATTGACAAAATCTATCTTTTCTTGTTTTGATAGAGAAGTAGCGAAATGAATGACCTTAGGGTTGTCAGGTGTACCCAAATTTATCTCTTCGGTCATTTCCACAAGCAATGTTGATTTATCCTGACTTGATGAGGGTATGTCCAATATTCCACCTTTGGGTGCCTCAGAGAGGTTTTTACCTACAGGTACGTCTTTTATTTTTACTTTTCCATGGTCAGAGAGTGCCTTACGGTTTTCACTCAAAAACCCATTCTTTTGATTTTTTACTTTTTCTTTTTCTTTTTCATTTTTATGACTAGAAGATGGAGTTGACTCCCCAAAATATGTTGTGGAATCTAAATCAATAGCAAACCTTGCCTTATGATCGCCTTGTGGTATGCCTTCCCGTAGTCCAAGGAATTCTACAATTGCTTCGTCATTCTGAAAACAATCCAATTTGAGTGGTTCTTGTTGGTCATGTTGGATAAGTTGTGGATAGACAAGGGGCATGTCATCATCGGTTTAAAGGAGAGTTAGGGCCGAGATGGTAAGGATAAAAATGTCCATGGTATCACTGTCTAAACTGCTCGTATCTGATTCGGAGCTTGGGTCCCAGAATGAATCTATCCAAGCATTAGGACACATTTTGGGAGGGGGAGTTATTTCATGTTTGTCTTCCATGGGCAAATCATCAGGGTCAAGGAAAACATTTTCAAGGGCATAGGAGCTAGAAGAAAAGGAACTCCACTCCCATTCATTGGAATCAGTTTCAGGTTGGATATCCTTAGGTGTTGTTTCATCATCAGAGTCACGCCCCTTTCCACACGTGGTCACTTTGGTAGATGAGGTTCCAATTCGCAATGGTACAAAACCTAACCCTAAAGTTGGATGTCGCATCTTAGGTATAATAGGTTCTAGTCTTCCTTTCTTGTCAGGGCCCAAACCACTGCAGCCATCATATCCATTTTTCTGCATTATAGTAAACCCTTTTCCATACTGCTCCACTAGCAATTTGACAGGTGGTGTATCAGTTTGATCCTTATAGAGCCAATCTGTTACATCATCATCCAAAGTTTCCTTGTTAAGTTCACCCCATTTTGTAAATGTAGTGGGGGGCTGATATTGAATGACTGTCTTAGGTTCCTTTTGCAACAAATGTGGTTTGCCATGTGATTTTGGAGATATTGGTAAATTCCCAATGAGGAATGTTTGAGCCATTGAATACTCTCCGCATCCTTGGTCCTATATCTTCAATTATCCTTTGAAAACATCTAATAGCTTATTAGGATCCACATAATTATGTGAGTGGGCCTCTCTATTGACTGGGACTTGTTGCTACAGGGAATCCTTTAGATTAGCACAAAATTGAAATGGATTATGATCTCCTGGAATTGTTATCTCAGTCCCATTGTAAGGATATTTTAAACACTGATGATAAGTAGATGGAACTACTTTCATTGCGTGGATCCATGGATGGCCAAGAATCATATTGTAAGGGAGATCAAGGTCTAGGACCTGCAGGAAAGTGTTTTTTGTCACTGGACCTACTCTGATAGGCAATGAAATTACCCCTTTAGATGGGCGCTCAGCATCATCATATGCTTTGATTGTTATTCTTCTGGAAGAATCAATGTCATTTTCTGTATACCCAAGACCAATGGCTACTCTCAAGGTATAGATGTTAAGACCTGCTCCGCCATCTATCAAGACTCGTCGGATCTTGCAATTATGGATAAAGACTTCAAGATGTAAAGGATCATTATGAGGGAGCTTATCAGGGGAAATATCGTTATCAAAAAAGAAAACGTGTTGGGAAACAATGAGATGTCCAATTTGTGCTTGAAACTGGTCAACATCAATGTCTGTCACGACGGTGGACTTAGTTAAAGCTTTATCTAGGACTACGCGATGCATAGGGACATTTTCAACAACTCAAGAATTGATATTTGTGCAAGTGTCTTTCCCAGATGATCTAGGAGATTATACTGAGTCATAGGAGTTGATTTGGGAGGAATTGCAGGAGCTCCTTTCAGGACTATTTTGGATCAACGAGTGGTGACTGTGCAAGAAGGACCTTGTCCCTTTATTCTTATGGTGGAAACATACTCATTTGATGCTCAAAAACAATTGATGACATTGTTATAACCAGTATTTGCATAATTAAGATTTGTTGTTTGGGTACAGTTTGAAGAAGATGCTTTGCCCTTGTCATGATCAAGCAAAGGCGTTTTGAAAATTGTATGATCAGTGTTAGAGGTCGCGTTGGGTGGGTCTACCTCAATTACTCCTTGATCTAACAAGTCTTGAATCATATGTTTCAATTGAAAACACGATGCGGTTTTATGTCCTTTTGACCGATGGTATTCACAATATGCATTATCATTCCACCAATGCGGCTTTACCAATGGTTCTTCCTTGACATTTGGTAACTTGATAAAATTTGCTTGTATCAATTGTTTCATTACTGATTCAATAGGCTCTCCTAATGGCGTAAACTGTCGAGGAGGCCCATCCCTTGATCTGAAAGGTTTTCGTTGTTGGTTTTGTTGCTGACCTTGTTGTTGATTATACTGTTGGTATTGCGGTTGTTGAATAACATTGCTTGCTTGTGTCTGATTTTGTTGCATAGCCGACCTATTAGGAGCACTCAATTTCTTTATCGTGAACTTGGGTTGATTTGCATTCACTGCTCTTGCATCGACAACTCCATCATTAGTGACATTCTTGTTTTTGTACCAAAATCTATTTTTGTCCCTTGAATTGTTTGTGTTGTCACTGTCTTTGTTGAGCGAAATGAGTCCCTTAGCTACAAGAGAATTTTCAATGTTCATCCCTTTCTTAATGAGCTTCTCAATGGTACCAGGACTTTTCAGTTTGAGCTCATACATCATTTCTGGGACCAAATTTTGAATAAATAAGTTTACTTGTTGTTCTTCAGGTATATCTAGGGAAGAATGACTGTACAAGCTTTGCCATCTTTGTAAGAAAGTCACTAATGGTTCACCTTGCTTTTTCTTTGTGTTGCATAAATCTGACATGGTCACTTCATTGTCAATGCTGAATGTGAAGTGGGATATAAACTTTTGAGCCAATTCCGGCCATGTCTTTATGTTCCCTGGCAAATGTGAATACCAATCCATAGCTTGTCCTGTGAGACTTTGTGCAAATAAGCGCATCAAATATGTTTCCTCATAGCTCACTTCAGTACATGCTATAAAAAAATGCTCGAATATGGTCTTTTGGATTGCCTTTCCCTTTATATTTCTCAAAATTAGGTGCCTCAAAATGCTTAGGAAAGGGAGGCATGTACAAGCTCTTGTCAAATGGATTAGGACATAAATCTTGATCTGTGTATAATTTCTTTGTCCCTTTGGTTTGCAATGCGTCAATTTGTCGTTGCAACTTCTCAAGTTGTTGTGCAATTGTGTCAGATAGCGAAGATTTTGGAAGTTCATCATTCATTCTTGGGTGTACTCTTTGTCAATACATCGTGCTCTCCATTGGCTGTTGATGCTCTAAAATTGTTGTCTTTGGTGTCTCTAGCATATAAAGTTCTTGATACAACTCTTGTTGTTGTGGTTGTGCCATGCCTTGACATTGACCCTTTTGCTGTGCTTCTTGTGATGGGATCATCATTTGTAGCCTTGGTTGATATTGCAATTGAGGTTGTTGTTGATATTGCATGGACATCAGTTGTGGTTGTGATGTATGATAACTTGTTTTTCCTGGCACATATTGAGGCACATGTTGCTGCTGATGCTGATGAATCGGAATTTGTTGACTTTGTGCCAATTGTTGTTGTCTTGATGTAAATCCCATCATTTGCAAAAAACTTTCTTTGGGAGGTTTCTGTTGTTTCTCCTTTAGATGGGGTTTGGCACTTGCATTGACTTGCTATGTTGTCTGTCCAATCCATTGTGGTGGTTGCAAGTTTGAATTGACTTGTAATGGTGCAGAAGACACTGCAATTTGTTGTTGAATGTGATATTATTGTTGTTGTGCATTGCTTGTTTGCACATTCGATTGTGCCTTTTGTGCATTCCTCAATTGTTGCAACACTTGTTGTTGGTGCACACCACTATTTGTGGCTCTTTGTGTTGCCACTATCGAAGGATCTGTCACAATATTTTGCATAACGGGTACTTGAGTATTTGCCAAACGTATTGAACTTGATGGGACATATGAACTTTGTTGCATTGTAGAATTGTTTTGAACATTTGTAAGATCAGGCATTCCAGTCGTAAAGCTTTCTTGCATCTTATATTTGGATCCACTTTTAGGTATTTGAGGAATCACTTCTTGTTGAGGAACACCTGTCAACATTTGTGTGGCCATCATTTGATCTTGTGTTAAAGGTGTTGTATTAAACAATGGATTGTTTATTGTTTCGAATGTTGACTTTTGTGGAATAGTCACTATCAAAGTTTTTGAAGCACGCTTACTCAACAATGTGTGTTGAGGTTCTTGTTGCACATTTTCTTCATTTGGATGTGGAGAGAAACTTAACAGATCACCGCCTTGTTGTTTTTTCACATTAGTTTGCTCATTTGAGGTCACATTACTCATCATATCAAGATATTTTTGTGGAAACATCTTAAAGACCTTGTTCAAGAATTTATCCATCCTTTTTGTCAACTTCAGATCTTTAAGGAGCATATCAACATCATCGGAAGCATCAGAATTTGATGAATAATCTGGTAAAACATTTGGATTTATTTCTTGTTGAATGCCTTGATCTAAACCAGATCCTTGTGAAAGAGTTTGTTCCTCATGTAATGTTTGAGTTTGAATTTCATGTTGCAGGTTCAGTTGATTCCAGTCAAAAGGTGCATTTTCCCTTGGCATTGGTGGAACACTCCCATATCCTGGTTTCATGGGTACAAACACTGGCTCATATAATGGAGGTGGTCCAATTTGAACTATTCCATATTGTGGTAATGATGTGTTTGACGAACCTTCAATTTGTAATGTTTGACTAGGTTGAAACTATGAGTTTGATACATTGTCAATGGGTTGATATGTTGGTTCGCCCATCTTCTTAGATTTTGACCTTGTTTCAACAGGCATGTCACTATGCAAATGCAATATTTTTGGGATTTTTTTGATTTTGAAAGGATGATGTATGATATGCAACTAAATGCAACCTAAATAGATGAAAATGCAATCTATGGCAAGAATGCAACCTATGTTTTTGCTGTTTTTCAAGATTTGGATAAACTTTTTGGAATGCAAACCTAAAGACTCAACCTTGGGAAGTTGAAATGAAGCCAAGACCTTAAAGGACAAAGGACCAAATGACAATAGGACAAAATGACAATGTCTCACCTATATGCTTGGATACTAAGCTAGGTTTGACAAAAATGATATTAATGAAAGGACAAATTTTAGACAAGGTCAAGACTCCCTAACAACAACTTAGGGTATTATCCAAAGTTTTGATTTTTCAAGTTTGACAAACCAAATTTTTGAGACTAAATGCAAGAAGGCAATGATTATGACAATAACTTAGGATGACAATGATAATGGACGAATGTCACCTAAATGGAAATCTAGCCTAGATATGACAATGAAATGCAAAATTAGGGAAATGATTTTGAACCTAAGTGCAAAATGAGGACTAAAATGAAGGGAGATGACAATATGTCCTAGGACCTAAGTTGGACTATGCAAAACCTAGGCTAAAGTGACATGAATTTTGAAACAAAGATATTCAATGTTTTGACAAGCCATGTTCAAATGTTGGATGAATACTTGGACAAATTTGGACTTTTGTTTGGATTTTGTTTTGAATTGAAGGTTGTTGATTTTGAAAACCCAAGTTGATTATGAGCACTTTTGAAAGTTTGTTTTTGATTTAACTTTTGACAATCATGGAAGACAAAATGTTTGTTTGACTTTGACTCAAGACAATCAAGCACATTCACAACAGATCCTATGGCTGGCAAGGGCAATATCTATTGAATCCTCTAACCATAAAATACAACACTCAGTTGGATAGCTAGATGCTTGGTAGCACTGGCTCCCCCTTACAGTGCACTCACTTCTCAAGCATACCAAGCTTTGAGTTCAAGGGGCATCACTTCCCAAGAACTTGCTATCTCTAACTGAGGAGTACATGAGAGGTGTCTTCAACATGCATGCATCACAATGCCTGAGCCAACAGATAGAAGGATTTTGGCATCTAAAAACAAGAGATTCTAGTAAGGGCATCCATTCGGGTGGGTATTGATCTGGCAAATAAATCATCGCAATACCATTCCAGCACCCATTGTCTACAACTTTCGTTGCATCCACAATTTTTTAGAGTGGTTCGGAAGAGCTTGGCTTTAGCCCGTCACCACTTTGGGTCGTTCCCTCTCACCAATGCCTGTGCAAAGTGCCAGGCAAATCAGGAGGCATGCCCAGGTCTAAGGGTTAAAACATGAAATCAAATTAAAAATAGACAAAGCATGCATGGTGTTCATTAACCTTTAAGAAATGAAATGTGCAACTACTTTAAAAATCGCAAGCAAGATGTTTTAATGAGAGTCTTTGACCGCATCCTGCATAAGATTCGTTAGTAGTTGCATTTTTAGTCTTCATCACACGTAACACCAAGATGTTGCACATAGAATTAGTACCAAAGAAAAACTAGAATGCAAGAAACAGAATGAAAACAAACAAATTTGCAAGTAAAAACAACTGATTTCACCTCTATTTCTGGCCTTGCATAGGCACAGAATGCCTCAACATAGGTGCAGAACCAATCAACACATGCGCATAAAACTTCAACACAGGCGCATAATTATTAACACAGGCATAGAAAACTTCAACACCAGCGCAGAAAACTCAAACACAGGTGTAGGAAATGTCAACATAGGCACAGAAGTGTCCAGAGAGCTCCGAGTTGCCCTATTTCTTGAGTTTTTCACCTGCAAATAGCTCAAAAGCACTCAAAACATGGTTAAGGGGTTAGTTCACGTTGGGTTCACCAGAAAATGTAGATCAGGAAATTGAAAATCATCAAAACAATAGCAACTAGGACAACCACAAAACCTAAAGTTGCTATGAAAGCAATCCTAATCCAATCAATGAAGACATAAAGACAAGATATTCAAATCAAATGAAATCGAAGCAAACCGACACAGATATCTCCTTCATGTGGCTCCATTGTTCTTCTTTCACCTTCAAATTTGATGTGGATCTCACCTACAAGTGCAAAATGCAAGTGGAAAGCAAGTTGGTGAGAGATGAAATTCGCAGCATAAGGCTACTCAAAAATGTGATTGATCCCCTTTCATTGAAGAAAATCATCCAATTTATAGACAAATTGGAGAGAGGACAAGATTAGCATGAAGAGATTTGAAAGGAAATTCAAATCAAGAATGGCAAAATTATGACAAATGTATGACAATTTCTATGCAAAGTGTATGACAAATTATGCACAAATTATGACAAGTTGCTAAGCAAGATGTATGACAAATTATGACAAGATTGAAATGCCATTCCCATGACAAAAGGGAAGAGAGAAAATAGCCTCCATGATTGCAACAAATGGAAGCATAAACATAGGAGAAAATGAGGGAATGAAATTAGGGGAAATATTAGAAAAATTAAAGAAAATAGGAGAAATAGAAATTAGGAATTAGGAGAAATTAGTAAATTAGAAAATTGAGGAAAAAGATGAAATAGAAATTAGGTGGATTAATTAATAGGTTTTCATCCATTAATTAATTCATGAAAGAGACCTAGGACTAAATAAATAGATTTATTTAACCCACAAAGAAGAAGAAAAGGATTAAATGAACAAATCATAAAACCCTAGAAATAAGAGGACAAGGAATTAGGTTAAGACAACAAGAAATTAAAGTAGGTTCGATCATGATTCTGATTGACAAAGGACCAATGTTGATAAATGATTGAGATTGGTTGACAAAAATCAATGACAAATTGACCAAGATTGACAAGGAGATCAAATTGATAGGCGCCAATTGATGAGGAACAATGACTAATCGATCCAAATTGACATGATTGAAAAGGACAAGGATCGATGAAAAATCGATCGCTAAATGACAAGATTGACAAGGACAAGGATCGATGATGAATCGATCACCAAAATGAAAAGGCTGACAAGGACAAGGATCGATGATGAATCGATTGCAAAATGACGAGATTGACAAGTTGATAATCGCAAATGATTACTAAAAAGATAAAGATGATTGAAAGATTGACAAGAGGACAAAACCCTAATTCTATCATCGCTTAGGATTGACGATGTCCAAAAATGATGATAAATGAGCACACACCATGATGCGATAGGATAAGATCGACCAAAATCATGACTAAAGATTGCTATCGACAAGACCTAATTTGAAAGTGAGAAAAATGAGGAATGTAGAAGAAGGACTCGATACTTGCAAATGATAAAGACCAAGTGCGCAACATAGAAGAAATGTTAATGCAACACAAGAACCCTAAAATAAGGCAATGCGCAAATGTTAAAGTATGACTCCACAAGCGTTGACCATTTTTCGATGTCTACACTAAGAAATAGGATCTCCTTAATGCTTGGTCTAGTTCCATTTCAAAGCATGAAATAACTTTATTCCCCATACTTCTCTACTTTCAAAAGATGTATACACTCACACTCATCCATACTCCATAGTCGGATACAAAATTATTACATTTATTTATACATGACATCAACCTTGGAGAAATCATCAAGGTTAGATCAATACTTTAACCACCAAATTATGAAAATACAACCACACTCAATACAATATTACATGTGGACCAAGCAATGCTGGTCAAGACATAGCACAGACCTAAATATTCTACCGCAAACATATTACACCTCTAAGAATTACCCCTCGAGCATCAACGACATGTTGCAAGTATCCAGCCGGCCAAGTACTAACATACTGAAGAAAAATGAATTATGATCTCAATGATCAATGTGGGCCACCAACACAAAAGACACACAATCTAGAGACATTCACAAGAACCATGAATTACCATAGCAACATCCACACCAACACAAATTACTAGAATCACTCACATCTTTATATCAAACTTGAGGAACACTAACTGCAATGACCTCAGGCCTTGAAAAATCACTTGTAGACCTCCAAACCATGAATAACTTGAATTGAGGACACACACCAACATCCCAAACATACCTCCAAATCTGCAGAACAAGATATTACAATGCAAAGCAATGCAGATCAAAATATTGTCACTCTGTCACCACTGAATAATTGAAAAACCAACCACAACATAGATACCCGTAACTCAATCAAATCTCCATGCAGACCTTTGAAACTTGAGTTGAATCAACTATAGACAACCTTTTACAAACCCTTTAATCGATAAAAATTAATCTTCGTCATACTTACTACGCTAAAAAAACTAATTCTCTGAACTTAATTCCATCACTATCTCAGACAGAGAAATATGTTGACATCAATGACAACACATCTCTCAAATATCTCTCAAGCACATATTTTAAACACTCTTCCAACAATTTCCCCCTTTCACATGTTGATGGGAACATATGATGTGAAAAATTGACACAATCGATGATAAAGAAACAAGACCTACTACTCTTCTCCTTTTTTTCCTCTCTTCACATTTTTTCACATGACTCTCTTCCCCTTTGATATCAATGTAAAAGGCACATATTTGCAATAAAATTACAAAAACTAACTCACCTCCTTGAATCTGAACATCTGACTCACAAAACTAACTACTCCCCTTGAGTACCAGCCACCTATCATCAATTCAGATCACAAGATATAACTGTGAAATGGACTAGACTAATGCATACCAATTCATTTAATTCTAATAAGGAGGGGCAATCACCCCTAACTTCCCTCTAAGATACACAAAAGTATCCTTAGGAAAAGGCTTCATGAAGATGTCTACAATTTATTCCTTAGTAGACACATACTCCAATATAACTTCCTTCTCATTTACCTTTTCTCTCAAAAAGTGAAACTTGATGGATATATGTTTAGTCTTTGAATGCAACACTGGATTCTTAGAAATATTAATTGCACTTGAATTGTCATAGTAGATAGCAATAGGCTCATTATACACTACTTTGATATACTTCAACATCTGCTTCATCCATACCACCTGAGTACAATTATTTGTTGCAACAATATACTCTACCTTTGCAGTAGATAGAGAAATAGAATTATGTTTTTTGCTCAACCATGAAACCGATATTTTTCCCAAGAAAAATGGACCACTACTAGTACTCTTCTTGTTATCCACATCTCTTGCCCAATCAGCATTAGTAAAAACACTCAAAGTAAAATGATCATCTTTAGGATACCACAGACCAAAATAAGTTGTTCCTTTCAAATATTCGATAATTCTTTTTATAACTACAACATGAGATTCCTTAGGATCAGCTTGAAATCTAGCAACAAGATAAACTAAATTTATGATATCAGGTCTGGTCTGATTCAAATAGAGAAATCCACCAATCACAGATCTGTATCTAGTCTAATTTGCCTTAGAGAAATGATCATCTTTAGTCAATTTACATCCGGTCACCATAGGAATACCAATTGACTTTGAATATTCCATTCTAAAATTCTTCAATGACTCTTTTACATACTTGGACTGAGATATAAAGATTCCTTTTTCTGACTGTGTGATTTGCAAAGCCAAAAATAATTTCATCTCTCCAATCATAGACATTTCAAATTCATTTTTCATTTCATTAGCAAACTTTTTGCACAAACTATCATTCCCTCTAAAGATAATATCATCAAAAAAGACTTCAACAATTAGAATGTTATTATGATCAATCTTGAAGTACAGATTACTGTCAATAGTACCTTTGTTAAATCCTAACTTTAGCAGATATTTATCCACTATGGAATACCATTCTCTTGGGGCTTGCTATAGTCCATGCAAAGATTTCTTCAACCGAAAAACCATATCTCCTTGATCACACAATTGAAATTTATTTGGTTGCTCAATGTAAACCTCCTCTTCTAATTCACCATTTAGAAATGTTGACTTGACATCCATCTGATAGAATTTTAAATCCTTGTAAGAAGAAAAAGAAATAAACAATCTTACAACTTTAATTCTTTCTACTGGGGCAAAAGTTTCTTCAAAATCAATTCCTTCCATTTGTGAATATCCTTTACAAACATGTCTTGCTTTGTTTCTAACAACTTCACCTTGCTCATTCAATTTGTTTTGAAAGACCCATTTGTTTTCAATTACATTTTTGTACTTAGGTCTAAGAAGAAGACCCCATGTATTATCCTTTCTTCTTCCATCAAGATTTTACCCAATGTTCATCTTTACATGCTTCATTTACATTCTTAGGCTCAATCTTTGAAATCAAACAGTACTCAAATTGATCTTTAGCAATTCTTCTTCTTGTTTGAACACCTTTATTTCTATCTCCTATGATCTGATTTTTTAGAATGATTCAACCTTACATACCTGGGAGTCTTCTAAAGGATTTTCTTGAATTTCAAACTCTTGTGTTCTTTCTTCAACACTTGCACTAGTTCCTTCTCCTTGAAACATTGGATTCTCTAGAATGATCTGGACTTGATTTTGGATTTGAGGTTGCTTTCCATTGTTTGTACTATCACTCTCATCATCTAAATCATATCCACAAGATCTAGATTGTCTTTCATTGGTTTCACCAACCTTGACATTTTCACTCTCAATTAGATTCCCCAGTCTTTTATTATAACATTGATAGGCCTTTCTATTGGTAGAATAAACAAGAAATATTCCTTCATCACATCTAGAATTAAACTTTCCTAGATCTTCATCCTTCTTGATATAACATTTGCTTCCAAAAATTCTAAAATATTTAACAATAGGAGCACGACCAAACCATAATTCATAAGGAGTATTATTGGTATTGTAGACACCTAAAATTGTCCAGTCTAATTAAATAAATATTTTATTTATTTAATTATCTAAGCCTAATTCTTCTATTAATTAAATAAATCTTTATTTATTTAATTAATTCATTTATCCTCTTCTAGCCTTATTTCTCATTTAAATAAATACATTTATTTATTTAAATTATCCTTTTCCTAAATTAAATAAATATTTTATTTATTTAATTATCCTACTTCTTCTATTAATTAAATAAATCTTTATTTATTTAATCAATTCATTAGCTTTTTCTACACATGACACATGTCATTCATCTCTTAATTCCTACACTACCTACCCCTTTCATTATTTTGGTATTTCTTTTACCTACCCTCTAATCCTAGCTGACCTCCTTTTACACCTCTCAATCTTATCCCTCCATTTCTTATTGTGTCTTCTATATAAGGAGATTCTTTCTTCATTATCAAACCCTAATGCATCCGAATACCCTAATGATCTTTTATGCAATTGACTACACTACGATCCTACTTGCAACCACATTCCGTTCTTTGTTGAGCTCTTGTGCACATAAAATCTGAGAGCAAAAATATATCAAGCATGATCAATGGAGATAGGAAGAATGGAGATCAAAACCCTATTGGACATGTGATGGTATAATCTTTGTGATTTCATGTGATTTGCATTGTCTTAGGTAATCTTCATATGTTATGGTGGATCTTTGTTGATTGTTAAGCTAGGGTTTTGTGGTTGAATTCATTTAGCCTTTCAATATTGTTATTATTGTTATCCATTTTCACCATATACATTTTGGCACGCCCGGTGGGACTCTTGTCCCTTTGCATTTAACCTTTTGTTGCAGATTTTGCGTTTTTGAAGTTGCAGATCGGACATTTTTTTTTTCGATGACATTTTAGGTATTTCCGCTTCTGCGAGTGTTCGGATCGCATCTTTGAGTTTCAGGAGCGTCTGCGGAGGCGGGAATCGCGTCTGTGTTTTCAACAAATTTTGTTTTGTAGGTCTCAGACAGGGGCGTCTGTGTTACATAATCGCGTCTGCGTTACTTCTGATCACGTCTGTGTCCGAGAAGGGTGTCTGTGTGTTTTGGCCACGTCTGTGCATCACAGAACCGTGTCTGTGTCATACAGTCACGTCTGTGTCTGGTATAACAGCGTCTGTGTTTTTACTATTTCGGAATTTCAAACTTTCTTTGATTCGATTTTTGGATTTCGCACCTAGGGTTTTAGATCTGATTTATTTTTGGACTAACCTTTGCAGATCTAGCTAACCAAGTTTGTGCAGCTTGTTTCGGAAGCAAAAACGTTTTTGTTGAAGGCCCCTCTTTCACAAAGTCTTTTGGGTTTTTTAAAATTTACCTAACTTGTGTGCTTGCAGGAAGGGGTGATCATTTGAGACAACCCAAACTACTAACAAATTTTGTTGCAGGTCCTTGGCTAGGGTTTTGAAATTTTGTTGTGTGCCTTGTTCTCATAGATTAGCAAACACTTCCATTGGTGCACTAAAATTGAATCATTGTCTTTTGTGTCTTGAGCAATAGGCTCTTTTTGTTTAATCTTTAGAGGGCCTGTCTTCCCATGTGGTCATTAGGACTACTAGTGAGAAGAGAACGACCCAAGTGGTAGCGAGGAAAACCCACCTCATCCGAACCACTATAATCAAATGTATTCATGGTGAAAACTATGAATAACGTGTGCTGATTAGTTCATACTGACACTATGTCTCCCCATAAACCCGTTTGATCAAATTTATTTGATCATTTGTAGGGTGTAACCCCTACCGGCTGGGAGCCTTCTGTATTTACAGAGCTGAAAGTGCTGCATGTATGGCCACACGAGCGGATGCCCTTACTAGCACCATTTTGTTTTAGAGGCCCAAATCCTTCTAGTTGTTGGGGCAGGAGGTCGGACCTCTGGTAGCGGCCCACACACATACGGTTCTTAGTAGAGATACAAAGTTCGCCATGGGGAGTTTTCATGGGGACTGATGCTTGGCTGACCCGAGAAGTGAGTGCCGAGGGTGGAGCCAGTGAGGTCAAGCATCTAAGTATCCGCTCTGAATAGCGTAGCCTCGGGGGTAAAACCCTATGTGGGATCAACAACTATTGTCCTGGCCAGCCATAAGAATTGTGCTTGTCTTATGTTAAACATTCAAACATTCAAGACCAAACAACAAAACATTGTGTCTTTTGTGTCTTCAAGTGTATGCAAAACATTTTACATCAAACAACACACTTTTGGAGTCTAAACACTTGCAAACATTGAGTCCTCATCAACATTGTGTCCTCTTGTCACGAAAAACAGTCAAACAGTCGGATTTGGTCACAACAAAACAACTTCACAGATTGGAAAAATTGCACGAAGTTTACAGAAACGCGTCTGTGTCTGTTTTAACCACGTTTGGGTCATATAAGCGCGTTTGTGAAGGGCAGAATAGCGTCTGTGTTTTTAGCAGCGTCTGTGTCGAACAGAGACACGTCTGTGTCTGGGAATCGCGTCTGTGAAGCATACAGAAGCGTCTGTGTCCAGAATTGAAATTTTTTACAGTCCAGCAAACAAGAGAAATCAGTTTCAGAATACTTGAGCTTCCTAGGTTGTTTTTTCAGGTTTCATCTAGCATTCAACCTATCCTTGGGTCTCATACAATCCATCATTGCTTCACATCTCATTTTACATTCATACTTGTCCAAACTTGAGTCAAAAGGTCACTTGCTTGTCCTCATCATACTTTGTCAACATACTACATACAACTACACTTTGCTAAGTGGTCCCTCATCAAGGTTTCTTACCTTTGGGTCTCATTTGGTCTTACTTAGAGTCAAGGTCAGCTTACCTCATCAAGAGAAACAATCATCTCTTTGGAAGTCACACCTACTCTACTACATACATACTTGGTCTTACACTTTGGACATTTGCAAGTACACCTCAAGATTCATTTACACTCCATACAACTCTTGGTCTTCCATACTCTTTCCATTTTTCATCTAGTCTCTCACATCTTGGTCAAACACCTAGTTCATGGTTGAAACCCGTCTTCAAAAATCTAGGAGAAAAGCTAAAGAAGCTCAAGAGTCCGCAAACATGAGTTCTTATGAGTATGACAATGATTTATTTTTCAATCCTGAGCACACTACACTGCCTAACATGGATGTTTATAGACACATTCCAAATGTGGAAAACGCAGACACGACAAACAAAAATGCTACGCACAATGACAATGTGGACAACTTTTCAATATTATCAGCAGATATAGAAGAATCCATAATGAATCCTCATTTCAATAGATTGGTTGAAGAGATAATGAAGAGGGATAGACAATACTTCTTACACATGATGACACAAAGTGGGGCTAAAATACCTCATGACTTTGACATGTCTCAACTTATGGAAAACCGGCCCTCGCAACAAACTCACTCCAACATGGATCAAAGGAGACCTAATAGTGGAGGAAATAGAGGACCACATATGGTACCTGAATCACCATCAGCTTTGCTTCAAAAACCAGAAATCCCACATACACATGGTCAAACATATGATACTTACCTTCGAAGACCATTATGGAAGTCTTATGCAGATAGATATGCTCAAGCTATGGATCAACCAAAACAATTGGACACTCAAAGGAATGCTCAAAATTTGGACACAAGGAAACCTCATGTCAAATTTGGGGGCAACACATTAGAAAATGAAATGCCTATAGAATATGGTATACATGCACAAAATAGATATGGGGTTCCTCAACATGAAGCTATACCAAGTGCTCCCTATATGCAACATCAATATAGACCTCCTCCATACGAACATGTCTATGATCAATATCATCCATACATGCAACAAGCTCCTCCTCAAATTGGTGTCTCAAACATGGGGTATGCTACAAGAAATCGATTGCCACCTAAGAATAATTTGGAGCAACAAATCAGAGATCTACAAAAGAAAATGGAGGACATGAGTACACCAAAACCAACATACACTATGAGAGACATATGTCCTTATCCATTTGATAAGAGCATTCCAATGCCTCCATTTCCTGCACACTTTGTGACGCCAAAATTTGACAAGTATAGAGGAAAAGGGGACCCCAAGGCACACATACGACAATTTTTCATAGCTTGCATTGAGGTAGCGGTAGAAGAAACATATTTGATGAGGTTGTTCTCGCAAAGCTTAGGTGATCAAGCTATGGAATGGTTCTCTCAATTACCACCCGGTATTAAGTCATGGGGTGACTTAGCAGAGGCATTTATTCAGCATTTCTCTTACAATATAGAAACAGATATCTCAGTCACTACTTTGTGTAATACTAAGCAAAAGGAGGGAGAATCTTTTGCGTCATTTTTACAAAGATGGAGAAATCTAGCTAGCAGATGCTCTTGTGAAATTCCACAAAAACAAATGGTAGAAATGTTCACCCAAAACGTTAACAAGGACATTGGGTATGATCTAAGGAAAGCTTGTTTGGCCACCTTCAAGGATGTTATTGAAAAGGGCTTAGCAACAAAAAAGGTCTTAATTGAACAAGGAGTCATTAAGATATTCAAGGAAAACAAAGATGACTTTAAAGGAAAAGACAAGCCAAGATTTTGGAATAAAAACAAGAACACAGTCAATGATGGTGTCGTTGATGCCAATACAGTGAGACCCAAGTTCATCTTTTCGGGATCAATTTCTACAAACAATCAAGTGAATACTCAAACAACTTCTAGACCATGAAGGAAGTACACCCCATTGGGAGAACCACTTGAATCAGTCTTCAAAAAGCTTGTGGCAAACAAAGTGATCACAGTTCCAGATTTTCCTCCATATGAACCAAAGGTCAAACCAAATTGGTGGAATGATGATGAGTATTGTGAGTTCCATAAGAGCAAGGGTCACAAGACAGGTAATTGCCATCGACTGAAGAACATTGTGCAAGATCTCATTGATAGAGGTGATATTGAGATTGAGGGACACTCATCCAATCAAGAACATGAGATGTTTAAGGAACCATTCCCAAAGCATGACAAAGGAAAAGCCAAAGTCACAGATGATCAGGCCAACTATACTAGAGCACCTTACAACTATGACTCAACTATCAATCACATCTCGACGGACAATCATATCTCTACTATTACTATTAAGAACAAAAATTCTGAGAATCCTCCTCAGAGACCCAAGATTGTCCTAAGAGGTGTTGGATCTTCTTCCGAACATACCCCTGAATGTCATGTTACAACTCGTCGAGGTAAGATTACTTTGCCAGGTGCTTCCACTAAAAATGCCGCTTCTTCATCAACCAAACCTGAGTATGACCTTGTAGAACAGTTAGGGAAGACACCCACGCTCATCTCCATCCTTGAGCTCCTACGTATATCCCCTGCTCATAAAGCTATTCTTGACAAAATCTTAAGAGATACTGCTGTTCCTACTGATCTGAATGTGGACCAGTTTCAAGCCATGGTGGGATACCTTTCCATTCCACATTCCCTTACATTCACAGAAGCCGATGATGCCTCCGTATGTCAGCCACATAATGCACCTTTACACATTGAAGCCTTCATACACAAACATCGAATAAAGCGAGTCCTGATAGATGGAGGAGCTGGTCTAAACATTTGTACATTGAGCACCATTAAACAATTGGGATATTCCGATAAAGCTGTGAATTCAACAAATCAAATCACCATCAAGGCATATGATGATGAAGAGCGCTCATCCAAGGGCACAGTCACCTTACCTCTAAGAATTGGGCCAGTCACAAAGGATGTGGTTTGTCAAGTCCTAGATCTGGATCTCACATACAACATATTGCTAGGATGTCCTTGGATTCATGAAATGAGGGCAGTCCCATCGACATACCATCAATCCATTAAGTTTCCTCATAATGGAGTAGAGGTAACAGTTAACGGTGATCCTAATCCGTTCATATATTGCAATAACTTGAGATCACATACTGAGACCATCATTCCTAGTAATCGTGAAGCTGTTCCTTCTTCGGCATACATTGACCCTGAGTCATTGAAACCTTCGACATCAAAACAAGGTGAACTTAAAGGCAAATTTCAAGACAAAGGCATGGGAGAATACACTTTAAATCAAACCATGTATTTACGACAAGTCATGAGCTCTCCAAAAGAATATGGAAGGCCACATCCTAACAAGCAAATATCCATCATGATACTCAGATGGGATCCTACTACCTTTCAAAAATGGGGCGAACTAGGAGAGGAAGATTTATACAAAATGCTCTACAAAGACATTGAAGAGGACACACAAGATCAGATCAATATACCCTGTGAGAAATATGGCAAAGGCTTCAAGATTCTACAAAAATTCGGGTATGATGGAAAAAGCCCTCTTGGGTTACGCAAAGAAGGCGTCATAGAACCCTTACAACCTGAATTGACTATAAAAAGAGAACGCTCAAAGGGACTTGGTTTTCTGACTTCCAAGATCCACACTAAAAGGACAGAAGAGGCATCACAAATCAAAGTTGCCAAAGTTCAACAAGAAGATTACTATTCCACAGATTCCAATGCATGGGAATGGGGTTCAGACAAATCCTCCAGTGACTATGAGCTCATTGAGACATTCAGAGAGCCAGATGAACCCACAGAAGAAGAGCAATTTTGTAAAAAGTTCAGAGTTGGTCAAGAAACAACCCATAAGGATTCCGCACAGTCTTCGTCTCAAGGTTCTAGGTCGAAATCACATAGGATGAGGAAACCTGTCCCGGAAGGTGCTACTAGTGATGACAATTTGGATTTGCTTGCGATCGAAACTGATGAGGAGAGTGCCATCGATGACCTCGACAATTGCCTCGATATACCCAAATATAACCACATCTTCACTCTTAGCCCCGCAAACTCCGAAAATATTAAAGGCCTTCCCCTTGTTCACCACCAACTTATTGACTGGGATTATGAAGGACCAGCACAATTTGACACATTCCAAAATGACGAAGCTATTATTGACTATCTTGGCATACGAGATGATCTTCCCCCTGGGGACCATAAGGCAGGATACATCATAGAACTCAACAACGTGGCATATTTTGGTGAGGGTGACAAACATTCCAGTCGCAAAAATGTGAAAATAAGAACAAATCAAGGGTCTTATGGCGAAAACCACACTGTGGCGCTATCTGATCCCAAAAAAGTAAAAAGAAAGGACGTATCTGAGGGCGAAAACCTCTCTGAGGCACCCGAAGATGGAAGACTCGACATTCTCCCAGCATCATATGAGGAAAAATCATCCATGTTGGTAGAGGATACTATCAAAATGAACATTGGTACAGAAGAAGTTCCACACAATATATTCCTAGCGCAATCATTGACAGAATCCGAAAGGTCAAAATTCATAAGCTTCTTCAAAGAACGACAAATCAACTTTGCATGGTCATACGCTGATATGCCTGGACTAGATCCGGATTTGGTAATGCATCATTTGATAGTCAAACCGGGGGCAAAGCCAGTGAAACAGAAATTAAGGAAAATGCATCCACAAGTGGCATTACTAGTCAAAGCAGAGCTGGAGAAATTATTGGATGTTGGATTCATACGCCCAATTGATTATCCTGAATGGATCTCCAATTTAGTACCTGTCAGTAAACTAGATCGCAGCATCAGAATATGTACAGATTTCAGAGACATCAACAAAGCTTGTCCAAAAGATGACTTCCCACTACCAAATATTGACTTGATCGTTGATCTCACAGCAGGTCACGAAATGTTATCTTTAATGGATGGATTTTCTGGTTATAATCAAATCAAGATTGCACCTAAGGATCAACACAAAACATCATTCACTTGTCCATGGAGAACTTTCTATTGGAATGTCATGCCCTTTGGGCTAAAAAATGCAGGTGCTACGTATCAAAGAGCAATGACCACTATCTTTCATGATCTCATGCACATAACCATGGAAGATTATGTTGACGACCTCTTGGGTAAATCAATAGATAGAGATACACATTTGGACATACTTTCAGTCGTCTTTGATTGGTTGGAAAAATACAAGGTAAGATTAAACCCCAAGAAATGTGTCTTTGGAGTAACCTCCGAGAAGCTCCTAGGATTCATTGTGTCCAAAAGAGGAATCGAAGCCGATCCAGCAAAAGTCAAGGCTATCTTGGACATGCCGCCACCCAGAAATATCAGTCAACTTCAATCCTTACAAGGGAGACTCCAGTCTATACGAAGATTCATAGCACAACTTGCAGATAAGTGTAATCCTTTTTAGCACTTGCTACATAAAAATATCAAGTTCAAATGGGATGATAACTGTCAACAAGCTTTTCAGATGCTCAAAGATTATCTTTTGAATCTGCCAGTTTTGATGCCACCAGTTCCAGATCAGCCTTTGCTACTATACATATCAGCTACTCCAACAGCACTGGGGGCACTCCTAGCACAACAAATAGCTGACGGTAAGAAAAAAGCAGTATACTATATCAATCGCACATTGGTGGGATATGAGCTAAACTACACACCAATTGAGTGTGCATGTCTCGCTGTGGTCTTTGCTTCATAGAAATTACGACATTATATGCTCACTCATAAGACTAAGTTGATTGCAATAATTGATCCATTAAAATACCTCCTCAATAAAGCTACACTTACTGGGCGACTGGCCAAGTGGGTAATGATCCTGAGTGAATTCGACATCGAGTATGTGGACAGAAAAGCAATAAAAGGACAAGCAATCGCGGATCAATTAGCAGATGCTCCCATGATAGATGATGTTCCTCTAAATTCAGAATTTCCAGATGAATCCATTTTAACAATATCATAGGCAAGACCATGGCAACTGTACTTTGACAGCTCATACACATAGCATGGGGCAGGAGCTGGTATTCTCTTTATAACTCCTCAAGGCGATTCTATACCAAAATCATACCACTTATCATTTCCTTGCACTAACAATATAGCGGAATATGAGGCATTAACTACTGGATTACGAATTGCAGTTCAACGGAAGATCCAAGAACTTCATGTTTTTGGGGATTCTCAACTTGTCATCCGTCAAGCAATTGATGATTACCAAACAAAAGATGAAAAATTAATGCCTTACAAGCAATTGGTAGATGATTTGAAACAACACTTCACAAAGATAGATTTTGAGCAGATACCAAGAGAGCAGAATCGTGCTGCAGATGCCATGGCTACAATTGCTTCACTAATTGATCTACCTCAAAATGAGACCTGCTATGAGTTCTTGGTAGACAACCTGTTGGTTCCTTCATATGAGTTCACTCCTACTAAAATGATATGTGTCGTTGGTCCTGAATCCCAGTTATATGGTTCCATATTCACATACCTTCGCAACAATGTCTTACCTCCTGATCTATCAAACAACTAACACCGCACTTTCATTCGCCAATCGTCTCGATATGTCATTCTAGCTGATATCCTATATCGACAAGGTCTAGATGGCACTCTTCTTAGATGTCTAGAAAGCGACGAAGCTCAGATTGCGTTACGTGAAGTGCATGAAGGGATATGTGGTCCGCATGCTAGTGGTCCTACCTTGGCCAAGAAACTCATCAGGACTGGATATTACTGGGCCAATATGGAAAAAGACTCATATCAATTTGTCAAGAAATGTAAGCAATGTCAAATTCATGGAAACCTCATACATGCACCAGCACAAGAACTACAACCACTTGCGTCTGCTTGGCCCTTTTGTTAGTGGGGACTCGATCTCATAGGCAAGATTCACCCTCCTTCTTCCAATGGTCATAAATTCATTATCACAGCCACAGAGTATTTCACAAAGTGGATTGAGGCTGTGCCTCTCACACAAGTCACTGGGAAACAAATTGCTACCTTCATCCTTAACTATATCATTTGCCGATATGGTATTCCTAAGTCCATTATTACTGATAATGGGCATCCCTTCAAAAATCAGGATGTTCGTGAACTCTGTGACCGCTTCCATATTTCCCATCGTTTCTCCACACCATATTACCCCCAAGGTAATGGCCAAGCTGAGGCGTCTAATAAAATAATTCTTAAAATCCTTAAAAAGACAGTCGACGACGCTGGCCGTAACTGGCATATCCAACTCAATCCTGCACTTTGGGCCTACCGCACAAGTGTCCGCACACCTATAGGAGCTACACCCTACTCACTTGTCTACGGCGCTGAAGCCATCTTGCCTATTGAGGTCGAGTTACCTTCTTTACAGGTCTCTTTGCAAAACATCGTCAACGATGAAGATTACAGGGTCTCTCGCTTACAAGAACTAGAACTGTTGGATGAACGGAGACAAACTGCTTTTAATCATCTCAAGGCTTACCAACAACGAATGAGTCGTAGCTACAATCACAAAGTCAAGCCTCACACATTTGAGATAGGTGACTTGGTTCTTAGAGAAAACCCCAAGAATCAGCAAGACAGAGAGAAGAAGGGCAAGTTCGAACCAAATTGGCTTGGTCCTTACATCGTTACAGCAACCTATGGATCCGGGGCATATCAGCTCTCAACTACAGAAGGTGAACCTTTGGAGGATCCTATCAACAGCATGCATCTTCACAGGTTCTACACATAGCTCTTCGGAATATCCTAATTCAAAAATACAAAAAAATTAAAAAAATTCAAAAATACAAAAAAAAAAATTATAAAACAAAAAAATCGTTACTTGGTGAAAACCTGGCAAACAGGCGCCTTGTGACACAAAAAAAATTGAAAAATCAAAAAAGTAAAGAGAAATAATTTCGTCCAACGGTGAAAACCATTTCGATGGCGCCCTGGGCAAGTACCATGGTGAAAACTGGGTCACCAGCGCCATGTGAAGAGACATTGCTCCTCCCTCCTTCAGGATTCACTTTCATCCTTTCACTTTGCACACACTCACAACCTATCCATCCATAATAAACTTACCCATTCCCATCATGGCTTGTTATTGATCTACCTAAGATTGGTTAGCCATTCATAATAAACCTCCCTTTTCACTCCCTTTCTATCCATAATAAATCAGATCCTATCTGTGGCTAAGGCAAATCCTGCGTCTAGTGATGGGTGTGGAACTGAGAACACCACATGTTTCGAGGAGTACAGTTTCTTCCAGCTTCCTTCAAGTCTATCCGCGCACAATCCGCAATAAAGCAACATTTGCATCATAGATCCGCAATAAAGTTTCATCTTCTCCACAATAAAGTATCAGTTTCATGGATTCAGTCAGTTTCAGATGAGACACAGTAGCAACAATGGGCTTCAACAAATCAAATCTTTTCAACAGACTCAGACAACATTATGGTTCAGTGCTATCTATCCTTTCTGTGAAAGTAAACATTGTGACCACAATCAAATAAGACTTATACAAGTGACAAGAGACACTAAACTTGAGGACTATAATGGATGTTGGTGTCGAGTCTTGGTTTTCTTTTGATTTTATCTTTTGGTGACATGTCTTTTAGCTTTTCCAGGATGTCTCTGACTAGAGATTCTATCTCCAGGATGTCTTTGACTAGAAAGGCGAGGATGGGGTATCGTCACCTATTTTGTTTGCTATCTGTGGATTGTCTTTTAGTAATGCTATGGCTTGTCCAAGGATATGAGGACACTGTGAGTCTAGTATGAACTGGGGCATTCCTTGTTTGTGACTGTCTTATCTCCATGCAAATAGGTACAATGACTTTCTGGGTCGAACATATGCCTCGATTGTCATAACCTATTTTGCCATAATAAGCTCAATGATGATAACGCACAAGAAGCTCTTTCACTTTCATATCTTTTGTCTTCCATCCCCCTTTCTTGATTGACTTCCATCATCCTTCTCGAGTCTACGTAGCCTGCTATCACATGACTGAGTATAATGACACACCAAAAACATTTGCATCTCATATAGTTGCACCTGCATTTCCACATATAAGCATTTCATACATACATATAGATATCACAACTGCATCACATCCTGCACACAACACATATTAGCACATTTTACATTTTCATCATGTAAATAATCATTTGCATTATCATATTCATCTGCATGACATACATTCACATTTGCATCATGCATACACATATAAAACATAAAAGAACAAAAACATTGCATTGTATCATATACATATTTGCATCCATATCATAAGCATACATTCATAGAAACATACATCACATAGGTAGACATGCATATAGCTGCCCCAAAAATGAATCATCTCTCATATATAATCAAATGTGTCATGATACAATGATGTCAAAAGAATCATATGGCTACAAAATCACCCGCAGGTGTCTACAATACAAAAAAAATGGTACAAATACTGATACAAGGGAGCCCTCTATGGCTATGATGAACTCCCTCCCTCGGAGCCGCCTGGCCTCGACGGAATCTGATCTATAGAAGGACCCGCTCCAGGATCACCCTGCCTGTCCCCCCTGTCTGGTGGTGGTGGAGGACCCATGACCCCACCACTCGATGCCTATCTCCTCTGGCTCCCTCCCGTAGCCGTCGCTGTCCGCGATGGTCTATGGAAGCTCCTCGCCCGCTGATTTGCTAGCACGACACCATAATACAGGTCCCTCCAGTAGGCAATCTCCTCTCTGGCTCGCAGGACATATGCGTAGCCTGCTCCTATGTCCTCCGCCGCCTGCCTCCCTGCCCTCAGCGCTGTCTCAGCCTCAGTGTAGCGCTGAATCGCCTGATCCCTCTCTTGCTTAGTATCCCTGAGCCGGGTCCTGAGTCGGTCCCTCTCCCTCTCCAACTCCCGGATCTCGTCTGCCTGGCCCTGGCAGATCTCCCTGAGCTCAATCAGCTCATCCTCCTCTGGATCCCCACCCTCTGCCTCTGCCTGTGGCTCTCCCTCTGCGGGTGCCTGCTCCTGTACCTGTCCTAGTGCCTGCATGGGTACCTGTCTCTGTGCATGCCTAGGCACCTGTCCCTGTACCTGTCCCTGTCTCTGTCCCTGTGCCCTAGGACCCTGTGCTACTGGTACCTGCAGGGGCACTCCACCGTGACCCCTCACCACCTGGGCCTGTCCCTCCTATCCACCCTCCCTCCGAGGTGCCACCCTCCTCTCCACAACTACTCCCCTTCGCCTCTATCGGCCTCGGCCTCCATCGCCTCCACCATCATCATCATCGTCTCCTCCTACCTCTCCCTCCAGTAGCTCTCCTGGATCTCTCAACCGTGGGAACGGATGCTCTGCCCAGTATGCCGAGTACTCTGCATCCATACCTGCATCCTCAATCTCTGGCCACATATCCCAAGGTAGGGGCACCATCTCTGCCAGCTATGTAACTGCCTGATCATATGACAACAGCGGTCCAAACTGTGCCTGATCCCTGACTGTATGGGCATACATACCCGAGCCTCGTGGCATCCTCTGGATCCTGCCATACTGTCTGCATACTCGGTCCACCAGCTGCCTCTCCAGTATATAGGGCGTCCGCCCAATCAAATATCTACTCCGGAAGGTGAAAGGCAGCTCCACTGCATCATCCTCCCACTCCTCGCACCCCAGATACGGCCTCCAGATGACTGTGTCAATGTCATCTATCACTCGCCTCCAGTGCTCTAGCCTGCCAATCCAAGGCTGCGAAGTGATCATATCATACAAGTGAACAAAGCTCCGCCCATGACCTCTGCCCTTGAAGTGTATTGGCCGTGTGACAGGAAGATGCTCATATGCCCAAACCTGCAGAAGTGTCACTCCACAACCCAATCCCACTGATCCATGGTAGACAAACTGGTGAAGCTCATAATATAGGTGTGCCAACACACATGGACCCCATGCATATCTGGTGTGATGTGTAACCAATGTCTCCAGTGCTCCTCCCCAGCCCACTGCCAACCCCCGTGTCGCCCTGTCCGGACACAGGAAACCACTGATGGCTCCTCCAATCACAGCTGGCAAAGCTAACCCTGTCGCAGTCATGGCATCCCATGCCACATGCCTTGCTCTCATCTCTAGCCTGGGATCCTAGAACACCCGTCTCAAAGCCTCTCTGTGTCCATCTCGGTCATAGGGGATCAGATCTCCATCGATCGGTATGTGTAGAATCCTATAAACATCCTCGAGGGTCACTGTCATCTCCCCCATCGGCAAATGAAACGTACATATCTCAGAGTGCCATCTCTCCGCTAGTGCAGTCAGCAAACCCATGTTTGCCCGAAACTCAGGTACATATAATACATGTCTAAGGCCCATCTCCTCATTGGAAGCTCTATCCTGAAAAGACAACTCCGGTCGCAATCTCTGTGTGGATGGGAATCTCTCCCGTGACTCCAACATAGGTAAATACTCCTGTAGTCAAGCAAATCAATCATGTCAGTCAGGGTGGCATTCACTGTTCATCACAAAATGCTACTCGCTATCTCAATGCCTATGGTTATCTATCTCAGTGACACTCACTGTTCATCACAAAGTGTTGCTATCTATCCTAGTAGTGCTCCCTGTTCATCACAAAGTACTACGTGTGTGACATTCCCTGTTCATCACAAAGTGTTACTCACATTTTGCACTCCCTGTTCATCACAAAGTGCTGCTCATACTTTGGGTACTCCCTGTTCATCACAAAGTACTCTATCTTGGTGCTCCCTGTTCATCACAAAGTGCCTTGATCTATCCTAGTTTTCCTAGAGGACCTGCTTGAGTGTATCCTCTCAGCAGCTTATCCAATTGACAACATATGTTCATCACAGAACTGCCGATTTGACCTAGAAGACAAAACCTTGCATTTTTTTGACATAAACGCGTTTCTACCTCACAAACGCACCTTCAGGACGTAAACGCGCCTGCATGCGACACAAACGCGGTTCCAGACACAGACGTGCCTGGCACCGACATAGACACGCCTGTTGGACACAGACGCGCCTGGCACCGACACAGACGCGGTTGCACGTTTTTGCACTTTTTTTGTACCCTATTCCTAAGCGCATTTATTGCTAACTAGCATGCATTAATGACAAAATTGAATGCGTCAAAGTATGAGGAGGTTTGGTGGTACTTACCGGCTCTCCTGCCTCTGCTAGCCTCTGAAATCGGCGAACACGGTCGAATTTGTGTACGAAAGCCATCGCTGCTGACTGCTGCTGCTCTTTTTCTCGCTCTGCACTGTGATCTTGTGAGGGTGTAGATGACAATGAGGATGTCTTTTGCCCGTGGTCTATCTTATAGCCTACCCTAGCCCTCGCCTTCATTTTCTGAGTCAGTCTTCTTCATCCCGTGACTTTGTCACTTTATCCGGTCAATCCATTCTAGCTTTTCCTTCTTATCGAGAGATTGTCTGCAATCTTTTCAGACATTTTCATCCAATCTCTCGAGGGGGCATATCATTCCCATTCTGGGGCAACTTTGTATCAGTTCATCTTATCTTCTTTGAAACAACGCGACAAGCCGCATTGTCTCAAAGAGGGGCAAAATGTAGACACCTAAAATTGTCCAGTCTAATTAAATAAATATTTTATTTATTTAATTATCTAAGCCTAATTCTTCTATTAATTAAATAAATCTTTATTTATTTAATTAATTCATTTATCCTCTTCTAGCCTTATTTCTCATTTAAATAAATACATTTATTTATTTAAATTATCCTTTTCCTAAATTAAATAAATATTTTATTTATTTAATTATCCTACTTCTTCTATTAATTAAATAAATCTTTATTTATTTAATCAATTCATTAGCTTTTTCTACACATGACACATGTCATTCATCTCTTAATTCCTACACTACCTACCCCTTTCAATATTTTGGTATTTCTTTTACCTACCCTCTAATCCTAGCCGACCTCCTTTTACACCTCTCAATCTTATCCCTCCATTTCTTATTGTGTCTTCTATATAAGGAGATTCTTTCTTCATTATCAAACCCTAATGCATCCGAATACCCTAATGATCTTTTATGCAATTGACTACACTACGATCCTACTTGCAACCACATTCCGTTCTTTGTTGAGCTCTTGTGCACATAAAATCTGAGAGCAAAAATATATCAAGCAAGATCAATGGAGATAGGAAGAATGGAGATCAAAACCCTATTGGACATGTGATGGTATAATCTTTGTGATTTCATGTGATTTGCTTTGTCTTAGGTAATCTTCATATGTTATGGTGGATCTTTGTTGATTGTTAAGCTAGGGTTTTGTGGTTGAATTCATTTAGCCTTTCAATATTGTTATTATTGTTATCCATTTTCACCATATATAGGTATCACCTCTGATATGCACCTAGTTAAGAGTGTAAACAACAATACTCATAGCTTCTCTCCAATAGACATGCAGAACATTTCCTTCCAATATCATTGTCTTGGAAGTTTCTTGAATGGTTTTGTTCTTTCTTTCCACAACTCCATTTTGCTGAGGAGTTCTCGGAGAAGATAACTATCTTCTTATCCCATGTTCTTCACAAAATGCATTGAACTCACCAGAAGTGAATTCACCACCTCCTCAGATCTTAGAGACTTCAACTTCAAACTTGTATTTGTCTCAACCATAGCCTTGAAAATATTGAACTTGTTTAGAGCATTAGATATCTCCATCAAGAAAGTAACCCACATCATCCTATAATAATCATCAATCAACAACATGAAATATTTGTCCCCCTGAAATTTTTTGACTCTAGATAGACCACACAAATTAATATGCACAAGATCCAATAATCCACTTGAATAATGCTTCTTACTCTTGAAAGTAAATATGGTTTATTTCCCTAACTGACATTCCTTGCACATAGTGTTAGTAGGTTTCATCAACCTAAGAAGATCTCTCGTAGCCAGAGTAGAACTTATCTTAACAATGTTATCCAAATTTACATGACATATTCTTCTATGCCACAAAAAACTTTCATCAACCTAAGAAATGAAACATATTTTACCAGCACTATTTAAATGTAAGATATTAATTTTATTATTTGTACCTGATGCAATCTCAATTCTGGAACTACCAAAGATTCTACACTTTTCATTCTTTAGTTTAAGATCATATCCCTTGTCAACCATCTATCCAACACTCAAGAGATTATTCTTTAGACCTTCTACATACAAGACATCATCAATATTGTGCTTACCATAAAGAGAAATGGATCCTCTGTTATGGATTATACTAGTTTTATCATTACCAAAATTTACAATGCCACCTTCATACTTTTCGAAACTCACAAACTTACTCTTATCACCTATCATTTGGTGAGAGCGTCCACTATCAATCACCCATGCATCTTTCTCTTCAACTTGTGCAGCCAAAGATCTTTCCACATTCATGTATCTAGCAGAGAGTAGGTATTGGATCATCTTCCTTGATAGAAATAAACACCCATTCATTATCACTTGTACTTGCTTTATCAGATTTATTATCTATCACACCTTCATCGACAACATAATAACATCTCTTTTTGAAATCTAGGTTTGTTAGGTTTTGACATAGAAACTCTTTCTGGACACCTTGAGGCAAAATGACCTATCTTATTGCAAGAAAAACATTTAAGAGAAAATTTTCCTTCATACTTACTGGATCCTTAGGGTAATATCTTGGAAATAAGGGATTCAAGCTCCTCAATCTCTCGCTCCTCATCTTCCATTTCCTTCCTCTCCTTCTCATATCTAGACATCCCCCTTGAAGAACTTTCTCTTAGATCACATCTCTGCTTATCCTTTCTAGAAATAGTAGCCTTGAATGCAAATTCTACCTTAAGAAGAGAATCACCAAACTCAATCATCTCAAAGGTTGAAAGCTTACCAATCAACGTGTCCTTGGTTACCTCTGTCATAGTTCTAATCTCCTCAATATAAGAAATTTTATGCTTGTAGGATGTAGGTAAAGATCTGAGAACTTTAGCAACAATATCCGATTCTTCTAACTTCCCACTGACACATTTGATATTGCACATAAGTTCATTCACCTTCTGCATGTAAGAAGTAATGTTTTCATCTTCACTCATCCTCAACATATCATATTTTTCCTTTAGGCTCTAGAACTTGGCAATATTCACCTTCATACAAGGTTTCCAGCTTACTCCAGATCTCATTAGCAGTCTGCAATTTCATAACATTTGTCATCTCAAAGTCAGTCAAAGAACTCAACAATGCTTCCTTAGCCCTAATATTTTACTCATCAGCCAGATTTGAAGGACCATTTGTAGGAATGGTACAATTTCTTTTAGTAATATCCCAATAAGGTTCACCAATGCATCTTAGATGACACTCCATGTGATTCTTCTAAAGAGAGTAGTTGGTACCATCAAATCTCAGATTGTCCTTCTTCTAAGTTGTCATCATGGATCACCTCAAGTGATGAAGCTTCTTCAAGGGAACCTTCTCAGATACCAATAGGGAAGACAACTGAGGGGGGGTGAATCAATTGTCTCAAAAACTCACACTACTTAAACTTTTTTTTAGATCTAATGATTAAACTTGAAAGCATAAATCAATAACACATCATAAACACACATAACACCAAGTTTTTTATACGTGGAAAACTCTATTGGGGGAAAAACAATAGTGGGGATGTAACCATAATATAGGTATACTCTATTGGAATTATTACAATGGGGAATGCATATGCATTCATACACACTGCCTAGAGCTCACTGCTCAAAATAAAAAAGGTTCACTACCTATACAAACAATCCTAGATCACTTCCATAAATTATAAACTGAAATAACATCTCCTTAATGTCTGGTTCAGTTCCATTGAAGCAAAAAAAAAAATTCTTCATACTTCTTCTTTTCCTTCAAAAGATGTATGCATTCTACACACATACACACTCACATACATCCACACTCCACACTTGAATACACAAAATTATTACATTTATTTATACATGACATCAACCTTAAAGAAATCATCTAGGTACATTCAACACTCACCAGCTAATTACAAAAATACAACAACACTCAATACACTATTACATGCAGACCAATAAATGTCGATCAAGATATAGCATAGACCCAAATCTTCTGCCTCAAACACATTACACCTCGAACATTTGCAACAAGTTACAAGCATCTGGTCGGCCAAGAACATGAAGAACACCAATGTACCAAAGAAAAACATCAATTACGAGCTCAATGATCAATGCAGACCACCAACACAAAAGGCACATGATCTAGAGACATCCACAAGCACCATGAATTACCATAGCAACATCTGCACCAACACAAACTACTACAATCATCGACATCTCTATATTGAACCTTAGGAACACTAATTGCAATGACTATCAACCTTGAAAAATCATTTGCGAACCTCCAAACCACAAACCACTTGAATTGAGAACACACACAAATGTCCCAAACATACTTTCAAATCCACATGACAAGATATTACAATGCAGAGAAATGCAGATCAAAATACTGTCACTGTCACCATTGAACAATTGAAACATCAACCACGACACAGATACCCATAACTTTATTAAAAATTCATGCGGACCTCTGAAACTTGAACTGAATCAATTACAGACAACCCTCTACAAACTCTTTAATCCGCAAACTCTGATCTTCATCATACTTACTATGCTAAACAAACTAACTCACTGAACTTCACTGCATCACTGTCTCAAACAGAAAAATATGTTGACATCAATGACAACACATCTCTCAAATATCTCTCAAGCACATATTTGAAACATTCTTCCAACAATTTTAAATACCACAAACCTTAAAATGTGTAATATAGATGATGATGGATTACCTCTCTTTGGTTTACACCTATATAGTATATGCATATTGATAAAAATATGAGCTCACAACTATCTAATACAAAATTAACCATAATTTGAAGCATATTGAAAAGGAGGAAATAGTCAAGTTTAGGAACACTCTAATTTGTTCCCTAAACCTTGCCTAATGAACTTAGATTATAAGGGGCATCTTTTTCCCATGGGCTACCTACTTGGTTTCAAAAACAAATAATGGCCTCAAGTAGTTCTCACAATTATCTCTTAAGGAACATACACATAGATTTTCATTTTTAAGTTTTTATAACCATAAAAGTATCATTATTCATGGGAGTGAAAAAGAAAGAACACTATAGCAAGGAAACCATAAAAGGGTTTGAGATAAAACATGTAACAAATCACTACTTACCAATATTTTTTAAAACAAAGTTAGTTGATAATGTCCAATCACATGTAGATAAACCTAGTTATATCTACCTTAGCAAACCTATAGTAAGGATCATTGAAGATACTAAGATTTCAATTTTAGACCTCTCCATAATTGTGACTTTAATTCAATATAGACATACTCTACAACCCTTTCTAGTTTAACATACTTGACCCAAACTAATAATATATATGTTTGTATGTATATACCAACTTATAAAATTATGTTAATATGAATTCATGCCACAACCTAACATGGAGTGATGTTATCCAATATGACATATCATAAAATAAAGATCAATAAACATCACTATCCATACGAGGAATTATGTTTGAAAAAGTATGAATCCAAAAAAAGTATTAATTGACTTGTTAAGGTTTTAACTAAATATTTATTATGCTTATACATTTAATTACACCCATACATCTATTATCTACCTAGATATTTGCACTTTCTTGTCCAATATCAATCTAGTGGCATGTGAGATTGATACCACACCAAATTAAATTAATCCCAATAAATAAAACGTATAGATTATTCATATTTTCCAATTCCACCTATTTAATACCCATTATAGCCTATTTAGTACATATATCTATAAATATATGTATGAATTCAGGCCACCATCTAACATGAGACAATGTCATCCAATGTGACATATCATATTGGTGAGATCTATTACCACCACCAATAAAATTAAACTATAATTCATCCTTGAGGAGATCTTACTAAAACAAGGCACTAATACCCAATATTACTAGTCATGTTATATCAATTCAAAGATCATGTGAAGCTATACACTTAACAATATTAGTGCACAAAATAATGTGATGGTACACTTATTCCCTTCTACTTATCATTACTATAAAAGATCACCATCTAAATGATCTATACTAACTTCATTTTAATTTACAGGATAGTTCATAAGGAAGGTCCTTTTTTATGTGGTTAATAGAGACTTAAATTCAATATAATAGATTCCAACTTAAATTCTTAAAGATCGAATCCTAATTTCAAGTGAAAACTCAAGTTAACCTAGACATCACTATCCATAGTTCTTAATGATGAAGTGTCTTATTAAACAATATCATATCTCCACCTTATGACAATAATTTAAAAGATAAATCAATTTAATTGTAATAAACATGCAACAACAACCAATACTTCACAATTAAACTAACTTTTCTTTAATCTTGTTGCTCAAGCTAACAATATTTATGAATGACTTTTTGTGAGTTGTAATACATATACGTATTTCAAACAAGAATAATGTATTTAGTTACATTTTGAAATAGAAGTTGATATCTGCAGCAAATTTATACTGAAGAATTTTCAGTACTACCATCTGAAGCTGAATAATATTCAATGTAAGTCTCTTCTTCCATTGCAATATCTGGTTGATGGACATTATTTTCTGTTTCCTGATTAACACTTTGTACTTCTGAGTGTGCCCTTTCTTTATTTGAAGGAGTAAGAGAATTATCAATATTACCCACCAGTGCATCAAGTTTCCATTGAGCAATGTTGATTTGATTTTCCAACTGTAACACATCTAATCTTAAATCTTTGTGCTTATTTTCTCCTCTGGAATGGTATAGGGATGAAATCTTGATGACACAAGCAGCCAAGAATATTACTTAGTTCAGAATTATGAAGAATTAATTCTGTAAAAGTATGAACCCAATGAAAAAAAAAAGCCAAATTTATTACCTTCAAAGCTCTTCCCATAAACCTACTTCCATTTAAGATCAATGCCTTCTGTGCAGCTTCCCTGGTAGCAAATTCAAGGTTTGCTCCTCTGCAAAATAATCAAGTACTGTCCTTAAATTCTAACATAAGAGATTAGAATGAAGGCAAAGTCCAACTAGAAAGAGCAGCCATTAATGACAACAAAGCATCAAATAAAATAGCATTGAATACCCAGTTGGTACTCCAGTGGATATCTGATTCAGCATTATAACAGTCAATATCTCTCCGCATGCAGAGAAATGATTCCTTATGTCTTCCTCTGTTGCTCTATGGTGAACCTATAACAGTGACAAAAACAAATAAACAACTCATTTTGAAGCAATTATCAAAGTCATGGATATAAATTGTATGAAATAAGAAGGTTTCTTACATTAGATACATGGATGGTCCTTGTTTGATGAGGGTCTTTATTTGTTCTGATATTCTTCAAGCTATGAACTACTATAATGAAAATTTTAAAAAATTAGTCTTTTACACTACAAGAATAGTCTCCATGATCAAATGCATTCAGAGAAAAAATAAAAACTATAATTTAGCTGATGTATATTGAAGAAATAAGTCACATTAGTGTCATTAATTCAGCTTGTTGTTTAGTGTAGGTATGATTTGAGGGTTTTTGAGTGATAGAAGTAATTATAAGATTATAGTTTTGCAAGTGAGAGAATTGTTTTTAAGGGTCTTAGATCAATTTCCATGATCTATTGAATTGACTTCTTATTTAGGAAGCTCCAACTCTATAATTTCATCTTGTCAGCTCTGTCTGCTTTTCTGTTTGTAAACAGCTGTTTTTTGTTTTAGGGTTCTAGCTTTCTCAGCTCTAATAGCATTTTTTTCAAAGCCTCAAGTCCCTTCAAATTCTTTTATCGCTAAGAGAAATTAGATTTGATTTCTAGTCTATAGCTATTATTGCTTTGTTTTTGGATTTCATTCTGTAAAATTTTGTTTGCATCAACGTTTCAGATCGCACTTCATGATCTATCACCAGAATGAGAGAGTTGTAAGAAGAAAAATGATGAATCATGAATGATGAGTGATCTGAAACATTGATGCAAGCAAAATCTTATATTATAAAATTCAGAAACAAAACAATAATCTTTTATTATTATAAAAACAAAATATAAAATAACTTTTTTATATCATAATTTTTAAAAAATTAATAGAAACCAACTCAATGTTGAATTATTGGTGATTTAATAGTGTTTAGAGATTACCTGTGTCACTGTCTTGATGATGACTGTGTCTAGGTTTCCTTGTATCAGGGACACCAGAGGTGGAAAGGCCAGTTTTTATCTGCAGTACAACCAAGCCAACATATATCTTTTTCATATTAAACATATTAGTGTATTTTCTTGATTTTTTTCTGGATTCAATTGTGTAAGTATTTTTTCTGGAAAAAATACTTACACAATCAAATCCAGAAAAAAATTAATAGAATACAACATGAATTGTGAAAATCTCATAGCATTAATGTTACTAATACATTCAAAAATAAAATAGATATTCAACGTAACCTTTTCTGTAGAACTGGATATATGTGCTGAAACCTTTGAAGTTACAGTGTTCTTAGATCCAAAAGAAGCCTTTGTAACTAAAGGTTGTTGTGTAGGTAAGATACTTCTTCTCGAAGAGGATAATCTTCTAGGGTTAGGGTTTGGCATAGATGATATTGACATAGAAGAAATGCTAGAATTTGATCTAGAATTGGGTCTAGACAGTAATTTAGAAGAATTGTAGGTAGCCATTGTAGTATCAGATTTGGTGGAATTTCCAGACTTTGATCTAGATGGTACCAGAGGAGAACGGGATATAGTGGAATTCGTAGAATTAATTCTAAAAAGTCTATTAGGAGTTTCAGAGTTGCTAAAATTGGATGCAAATTTTGGATTAGACATTTTGGCAATGATGTTCAGTGTTGCCAAAGAAAGAGCTTCAGATTTGGATGAGATTAAAACAATGGAGGCCTTGGTTGTAAGACTAAAATAAGCTTGGAATGAACTGAAACAAGATACAAAAGAGGAGCGTCGATTCTAAAATGAATTCATGACTCTTAATTTCTTTGGTCTGGTTTGTATAAGTATATTTACTTTTGTTTATCAATACAAGTTAAGAGTTGATTGGTACATGTGTAAAGTGACTAGATTCTGATGGTTGATATTTACCGGTTCAAATCCCTTAAATATTTGTAATTGAAAAATCATATCTTTTAATTATTGAAAAAAATAATTTGTTTTTTTTCTTCAATAGAATTCTTCTTACCTTGTAAGTGTAGTAATGTGCAATAAATGTTTTTGGCTAATTGTTTACTTGACTCTTGTATGAAAATGTTTTATTAGCTTTACAACTTTGTGTGAGGTGTATATGTTATATCCAATATCAATATAGATTTATTTATGTCTATAAATATTATAGTTAATATTTTCAAATATATAAATACTAATTGTAATTTTTTTAGATGTAGTAAGTGGCAGTCATCACTTCATAGTAGGAAAATTATAGTTTATATGATGAAGTTATTAATCTAGAAAAGCGCACAGTGATTGAAAGGTGTAGAGCCACCCAAGTATCTTGTAGAAGATGAATCCATTATAAGTCCAAGTTATTATCAAAGTAAGGAAGGGTCCAATTTGTAGAAGGGAAGAAGCACAATATTGTTGTGGTCACTCATATTTTTAGGGAAATTAATTTTTAAATTGTTTCCACTCATTCTTTCTCCTAGTCAAATCCTCCTACAAATCCCACTTGCCCTAATCCCACCTAATCATTCTTCTAATCTCTCTCTCCTAATGGGTTAGTGGCTAATCCTCATGATTAGCCACAAAGTCAACTCCTTGTCGCTTCACTCAACCACTTTCCATAAATGACCTTCTCACATCTCTCTATGCATCTCCCATCCAACTACCTTCCTTAAATGCTCTTTTCCTAGGTGAATGTGAGATTTTCAAAAATCTCACATTCCTCTAGGTATCTCTTCCTCCAAGGAATTTTTAATTCCTCTTTATTCCTCCAATCCCCATGCTCGTCATTTTAAGGAATTTTTAATTCCTCCTCATCATCATCCAAGGAATACTTTTATTCATTTTCTCTTCCCTAGGTGCATTGGGAAGCCTTCCCAATAAACCTTGAGGAGTGTAGAGACAAGATATACCTTTATGGTATATCTCTTGGACTCCACACTTGTCTTGTCAACTTCTCTTGATCCATGTGTGGGCTCACATGCAATATTGACACTCCATCTTGGATCAATCCTAGCCCTCCATTTCCTCCTCCTATAAATTGGAGACTCCACTCCTTCATTATCCATCTCCAAATCAAGTAAGTTTATGCTGCTCATTTGAGTTTAGATAATCATCCAAAGCACCCAAGTTATAGCCAAATCCATACCCATCCATAACTTAGCCAATTATCCATCCATTTCATCTTACTATCAAGCATCTTGTACACACTTTGGAAAGCCGAGCACATACGATCCAAGAGAAAATCAAGTGGAGCATCAAAGGGGCGCCTTCACTTCATCAAGCTCAATCTGAGGAACAAGAGACAACTATGAGGTATAATGGTGTTTTACTAAGTTTTCTTTTGTGTTTTATGATTGTTTATATTTAAACTAACCATTTGCCTCCTCTCTAGTTTTCCCTTGGTTCATTTTGGCATGCCCGATGGGACCCGTGTCCCTAATTTAACATTTTGTGAAGTTTTTAGTTGCAGGTGTCAGAATAGCATGAGCGACAGCAATTTGGCGCGACCGTTTTGGGTTCAACACAAGCGATACGAGTTTTGGTACATGCGCAAGAACTTTAGTGCGCCCAATTCAAATTTGTATTTTCTAACCTGCCTATTTGCAGGTCTTCCAATCAATGTGGCCGCGTTAGGAAAACGCGCCTATTGGCAACTCATTTTCATTCGCTCTTTTGTTTAGATTTGCAGTTATCCAGTTTTTTCTTTCTTAATTAGTAATTTAAAATAAAACACACAAAAAGGGAAAAAGTTCAAAAAATCAAAAAATTAGTTGATCTTTTAATCTAGTCTTCTTTTTTTTTTTAAAACAACGTTTTAGCGCGATCATTCTACAAATAGTGCGGGCACTTTGTCAGAATCCTGCCTATTTTCAAAATTTAAATTTTCAAATTTGTGCTAACCCACTAACCTGCATTGTTGGTTTTGGCACGAGCGCATGCACTTCGGTGTGACCGACATTAGAAAAATGTGACCACTCGCAGGTATAACATTTTGATTTTGCATTTTCTGCATTTTTGGATTTTTTGCTTTCTAACCCACTACAGTGTTGGCATTATGGATGAATTGATTATGAGTTGCATTGATGTTTTGTCATTGATGTCAACTCTAGCTATTATGGTTGGTTACCGGCAGACAGGTTTTGGTTACCAGCAGAAGATCTAGTGTTACCGACAGAAGAGACTATCTGTTGGACACTTCCAGCATGTTTGGATCAATGGAGTATGTTTGGTTTTATGTGTTACATGCTTCTGGAGCATGTTTTGGTCATTTGGTATTGACTTGGTAATCGGATGCTATCATACACTCTTGTAAACCCTTACCAACATTGGTTTAAGGTTTAACCAGCAGAGCTTTCACTCAGAAATCTTGACATGATGCATAAGTGGTGTTGGTGCGGCTTCTAGATGGATTTCAGGATGTTGAAGATGTTCTTTGATCGAGCCTTAAACTGTTTGAAGACATTGCTTTGGCGTGGTGGACCTAGAATAGGTCTGGTACCTATCTAGGTTATGGACCAGTATCATGTTAACGTGTACTCTACACGTTACCGGGATATTTTGGGATGATTTATGGATTTGTTATTGTTGTTTTGGTCTTAAGCCAACATGGCATATCATTGTAATATGGATTTATGTAATGATCTTATTGTAATATCTTTTAGTTGGCCGACCTAATTAGTTTAGGCCTTAGGGTTGGTATAAAATGATGTAAGATCTCATTGTAGAAAGTGTTCATGGTCATGTAATGTAATATCATATGCAAAGGAGATTTGGTCGATCATAGGTGATTGAATTAGGATTAAGGAAGAGGTCAAAGGCCTCCAGTATTGAGCTTAACTAAGACTATAATCAAGCATGGTAGATGTTATCTCTGCCAGCTCATTATTCTGGATTGTTGTCTATTTATCTTGAGATGGTTGTTGCCTCTCTATAGTCAGTGAGACTCTTTTGTAATGAGTAGTACGCTCTAGGCAGTGTGCCTTCCTATATGTGCAGGCCCCTCATTGTATTACATACTTTCTACAGAAGTATCATCTGACTGTGGGTAGGCTTCACACCATGGTTTTTTCCTTTTTGGGTTTACCACGTACAAATCATGGTGTTATGTGGTATGATTGCATTGTGTTGACTATTTGTTTTATTGCTTACCAGTATCTGTTTTTGCTTTACCGGTACTTAATCTAGTTTAAGGTTATTAAGTGGATTAAATGATATAATTTGTTAACTACTGACTCACCCCCCCCCCCCCCTTCTCAGTTGTTCAGCAGCTATCCTAACAATTGGTATCAAATCCTTGGTCCTCTTTTACAGAAGCTTAACCGCTTGAGGTAGATCCTATGGCAACTAACACTTCAAATCCATGGGCAACTATTTTCTAAAGAGATATCCCTAAGCTTGATGGAACAAATTATGGGATATGGAAAATTTGAATGGAGACTCATCTTAGATGTCTTGGCAAGGATATTTGGGAGATCATTGAGAAAGCATATACACCTTATGATCCGACATCTGGCAATCCTGCTCCTGCAGACCTGGATAAGAATATTGAAAATAATTGCAGAGCTAGAGAAGCCCTCTTATGTGGACTTACTGATCAACAAATCATGGGATTGACTGATAAATCATCTGCAAAGGTTATGTGGGATAAATTGAAAACTCTGAATGAAGGTGATCCTACTCTCAAAATTGCTAAACTTGATGGTTACCGAGTAAGATATGAAAACTTGAAGATGGAAGATAATGAAATAATTGTTGCATTTATGGAAAGAGTAAATTTGATTGTTATAGGAATTCAATGTTGTGGAGGATCTCTGAGTGAAGATTAAATAGTTTCCAAAGTCTTGAGAGCCCTTCCACTGGCTTACAAGATGAAGGCAACTGCAATTGCTAAGCTGAGAACAATGACAAACACTTCAGTTAACAGAGACATTCTGATTGGGAAATTATCTGCTTTTGAGCTTGAAGAATTTGGATCTTCTGGAGCTGTAAAGTTTGAACCTGCTTTTCATGCATCATCATCCACTAGAAAAAGTGTGTTAGGTCTCGGGGACAACTGAGAGGTGGGGGGGGTGAATCAGTTGTCTTAAAACCTTAAACCAAAAACACCTTAAACAATTTACTGCTTAATACCGGTGAGACAGTCTGATATACTGATGAACAGAAATAACAGATAAAAGCAATACCGATAAAGATTAATGCATGAAACCAAAAGACAAAATCATCCACAACAAATGACACCAATATGTGTACGTGGAAACCCTATAAGGGGAAAAACCACAGTGGAAAACCTTACCCACAATCAGATGATACTACTGCATATAGTAAGTGTACATAAATGGGGTCTGCACATGCAAAAAGGCCAAGCGCCTAGAGCTCACTTCTCAAACACAAATGGGAGTCACACTAACTACAGTTGGATGGTTAGATCCAATAAAATGTACTGATCAAAATATCATCTTCATATGCTAGATTCAGTACCGGTGTAATGCTAATATGCTTTCACAAAAACCTAGCTTCTCCTTCAAATGATGTCTTTGTGTATAGCTCTGCTAAATCTCGCATATACCTTCACACAAAACCTTGTTCACATTCCACACTTGATCTTACAATTAAGACCTTACATTTATACCATAACCTAGGACCATTTTTAGTAGGTCGGCTCTACAAGATATTACAATAAAAGCATTTTACAAATAATTCAACATCCGATGCAATAACCGATTGAACATGTTGGCTTAATGCATTTACAACATTAATTAATCATTTCCTTAGAGTGCCATGCTAATCTAGATAAGATAAACCTGTCGGTGTAACCCTGGACCTATTTGCCGGTAACAACAAATATGCAAATATGATTATGTTAATAAACAACTCTCCAAGATAAGATGTCCAAACAATGTCTTCGACATTACCAAGTGTTTTCCATGCCATTCCAAGTGCTGATGAACAATGTATCCTGTCGGTGTACCATATACCAGTGATTGTGCAATAATCACTTGTCTACCGGTGAATGTTGCTTGATCTCCAAAGTGCCATAGTTTCAGTAGGTGTTGACATCAATGACAAAACCATACCAAAATACCAACAATCTCCCCCTTTGGCATTGATGGCAACACAAGATGGAAAAACCATCAAAGTGCCAAAATAGAAATGCCAAGTATAAAAACAATCTCCTCAAAGTAACAATCTCCCCCCCTGAGAGTAACATGAGTTTCCTTGTGTTTTTCTGTACCAATTTTGAGATAATGTTTTTCCATAGGTATCTCTCCCCCTTTGACATCAAATGCCAAAGTTACAACCAAATACCAATTTGTTATTAGATACCAATTGTTATATATAGTCCACATACAAAATACCAATCAATTTCAACATACCAACTACTCCCCCTAAGAAGTAGCTTCCTCATCAAAGCCGGAATAAAATATATCTCTGTTTATTTTGCCGGTTGATGACAGATATCAACTCTCTAAGTGTCTACCGGTGGGGGTATGACACCAAGCTATTTTCTGAGATACTCAAAAGTCTCCTTAGGCAAAGGTTTAGTGAAAATATCTGCAAGCTATTCTTTAGTATTCACATAAACCAGTTGTATTTCTTTCGCTTCAACTTTTTCCCTTAGAAAATTTAGTTTGATAGAAACATGTTTTGTTTTAGAATGTAATACTGGATTCTTAGATATGTCAATTGCTGCACTATGTTATTACAATAGATAGTTATAGGTTCCTTGCATTTTACCTTTAAGTCTTTCAACATTTGCTTAAGCCAAAGTACTTGAGTACAGTTTGTTGCTACTATAACATATTCTGATTCTGCTGTTGATAAAGATGTATAACTCTGTTTCTTACTCAACCAAGAAACTAATCTGTTTCCAAGAAAGAATTCTCCTCCGGTGGTGCTTTTTCTGTCATCCACATCTCTTGCTCAATTTGCATCTATGTATGCACATAGGTCAAAGTTTTCATCTCTAGGATACCATAATCCAAGATTTGTAGTGCCTTGTAAGTACCGAAAAATCCTTTTTACAGTTGATTCATGATTTTCTCTAGGATTACTCTGAAATCTTGAAACAATACATACTGCATTCATAATATCAGGTCTTGTTTGTGTTAAATATAGTAAACCTCCTATCATAGATTTGTACCTTGTTGGATTAACTGGTGTAGATTCATCTCTTAAAGATAGTTTGTCATTTGTAGTCATAGGTGTGCTTACTGGTTTACAGTTCTTCATCCCAAATTTCTTAAGTAGCTCTTTTAAGTATTTTGATTGACTCAAAAATATACCTTTGTTAGTCTGTGATATCTGCAATCCTAAAAATAATCTTATTTCACCAATCATAGACATTTCAAATTCTTGCTGCATTTCAATAGAAAATTCTTTACACAATCTATCTTCTCCTCCAAATACTATATCATCAACAAAAACTTCTATAGCCAAGATGTCATCATTAGTCACTTTATAGTATAAGTTACTGTCAGCATTACCTCTAGAAAAAACAATTTTCAAAAGATACTTATCCAATCTTCCATACCAAGCTCTTGGAGCTTGCTTCAATCCATACAAAGCTTTCTTTAACCAGCAAACCATATCTTTGTCATTTGTTAAAGAAAATCCATCAAGTTGTTCAATGTAAACTTCCTCCTCAAGATCTCCATTCCTAAATGCACATTTAATATCCATTTGATATACTTTGTAGTTCTTGTGTGCTGAAAAAGGCAAAAACAATCTAACTGCCTCAACTCTAGCTACCAGTGCAAAGGTTTCATTATAATCAATTCCTTCCTTTTGAGAATATCCCTTACACACTAGTCTTGCTTTATTTCTAATAACCTTCCCATCTTCATTTAATTTATTTCTAAATACCCATTTTGTTCCAATTACATTTTTATCTTTAGGCCGGGGAACTAATGTCCAAGTGTTATTTTTCTCAATCTGCTCTAATTCTTCTTCCATAGCTTTAGTCCAATATTTATCTTCACATGCCTCATTAATTGATGATGGTTCAATTTGAGAAATAAGACATACCTCTTCATTTGTCAATCTTCCTCTTGTCATAACTCCTTTGTATTTGTTTCCAATTATCTGATCTTCAGAATGATTCAATCTTACATATCGGGGTGTCTTTGTTTGTTGTTGTTGTTTAGTCACAGTAGAATTTTCAGATGATATTGGTGTAACTGGATCTTCACTCTGTATCGGTGGGTTCTGTGTAGATTCATTTGATATAATTTCTATTGCCGGTTCAGAATCTATATACCTTGAAGTTCCTCTGAATTGTTCATCAAGTTTTACATTTGTACTTTCAACAATTTTCTGCAATCTCTTATTAAAACATCTATATGCTTTACTCTTAGATGAATAACCAAGAAATATACCTTCATCACTTCTAGGATCAAATTTTCCAATATACTCATCTCTTCTAATGTAACATTTGCTTCCAAAAATTCTGAAGTATTTAAGAGTAGGAGTAATACCGAATCATAGTTCATGAGGGGTCTTACCGGTTTCACCTTTAATGTGAACTTTGTTGAATGTATAGACCGTTGTGCTTACTGCTTCTCTCCAATATACATGTGGTAGATTTGCTTCTGATAACATACTTCTAGTAGCATCCAAGATAGTTTTGTTTTTCCTTTTAACAACTCCATTCTGCTGAGGTGTCCGAGGTGCTGATAGTTGTCTTCTAATTCCATTTACTTCACAGAATGTATTAAATTCCTTAGATGTGAATTCTCCTCCTTGATCTGATCTTAAACATTTGATTTTCTTACCGGTTTCATTTTCAACCATTGCTTTGAATAATTTAAACTTTCCAAGTGCTTATGATTTTTCTCTTAGAAAAGTAACCCAACACATTCTGGAATAGTCATCAATGATTAGCATGAAATATCTATCACCTTGTAAGCTTTTAATTCTAGCTGGACAACATAAATCAGTGTGAATTAAATCAAGAGCATTATTAGATTTCTCTGGAATACTTTTGAAACTAGTTCTAACCTATTTTCCAAATTGACATTCCTTACATACTGTATTGTGAGGTTTGACAATTTTAGGTAAATCTCTAACTGCCTTAGTAGTACTGATTTTTACCATGCAATCAAAGTTTACATGACAGAGTCTCTTATGCCATAGCCAACTTTCATCTATATGTGCAATCAAACATGTCTTCTCACTGTTATTCAAATGAAAGATATTACCTCTAGTCTGATTACCGATTGCAATTTCTAAACCAGTTCTATTCATGATTTTGCATTTTCCATTCTTAAATTGTAATTGAAATCCTCTCTCAACCAATTGACCAACACTCAAAAGATTATTCTTTAAACCTTCAACATAGTAAACATTATCAATGTTATGTTTACCATCAAGAGATATTGAACCCTTACCTTTAATCTGACAAGCTTTGTCATCTCCAAATCTTACTAAACTGCCATTATATTCTTGAAAGTTCAAGAATTTATCTTTGTCTCCTGTCATATGATGTGAGCATCCAGAATCAATTATCCATTCATCCTTTACCTCAATTTTAGCTGCCAAGGCCTATTCTACTGGTTTTACTGCAGGTGCCGGTTGATCTTCTGTTATAGCAACAAAAACCCATCCATTGTCTGTCGAATCTTCATCAGAATCATCAGTTACTCCTTCATTAGCTACATAACAAGATTTGTCCTTATTCTTCTTAAATCTGTATCTCTGATATTCAGGGTTAGGCTTGTATGTCCTTCTAGCTTCTTCTCTTAGTCTAGCATGTCTATCAGGGCATCTTGAAGCCATATGACCAATCTTATTGCATTTAAAACATTTAAAGGGTGCTTTACCTTCATACTTACTTCCAATAGGACCTTTAGGCATTTTCCTTGCAAATAGTGCTTCAAGTTCTTCAAGTTCTTTCCTACTTTCCTCAAGTTCTCTTGCATAAAAGGCTTTCCAATCATATTTTTCAAATGATGATGCAGATGATGTTGATGCTTTGAAAGCTAAATCTGTCTTTATAGTAGTAATAGGACTAAATTCCTCAATTTCAAAAGCTGAAAGTTTTCCAATCAATGTATCCCTAGTTACTGATGTATTAGGCATTGTTCTTAACTCATTTATAGCAGTAACCTTCATTTTATATGCCGGTGGCAATCCTCTTAAAACTTTTGAAACAATTCATCTTCACTTAAGGTTCCTCCACAATATTTTATACCCAAAACAATTTCATTTACTCTTTCCATAAAAGCAAAAATTCTTTCATCTTCTTCCATTTTCAGAATTTCATACCTAACCCAAAAGCTTTCAAGTTTTGCAATTTTGACTATGGAATCTCCTTCATTCAGTGTTTCCAAATGATCCCAAATAGCTTTAGTAGTTGATCTATCTGATAATCCCATGATTTGGTGATCTGATAATGCGCTCAAAAGTGCCTCTCTTGCTTTGCAATCATTCTCTTCATCTTTATTCAAGTTAGTAGGAGCAGGCTGACTGGGAGTAGCAGGAGTATAACCATTCTTTGTAACATCCCAGATGTCCTTCCAAATGCAATTTAGACATGTCTCCATTCTGATCTTCCATATCCCATAGTTGGTTCCATCAAGTTTAGGACTGTCCTTCTTGAAATAGTTAGTAGACATTTTGATCTCCTCAAGTTTTTAAACTTCTACAAAAAGAGGACTTAGCTCTGATACCAATTGTTAGGTCTCGGGGAAAAATGAGAGAGGGGGGGGGGGGTGAATCAGTTGTCTTAAAACTTTAAACCAAAAACACCTTAAACAATTTACTACTTAATACCAGTGAGATAGTCTGATATACCAGTGAACAGAAATAACAGATAAATGCAATACCGGTAAAGATTGATGCATGAAACCAAAAGACAAAATCATCCACAACAAATGACACCAATATTTGTACGTGGAAACCCTATAAGGGGAAAAAACACAGTGGGAAACCTTACCCACAATCAGATGATACTATTGTAGATAGTTAGTGTACATAAATGGGGTCTGCACATGCAGAAAGGCTAAGCGCCTAGAGCTGACTGCTCAAACACAAATTGGAGTCACACTGACTACAGTTGGATGGTTAGATCCAATAAAATGTACTGCTCAAAATAGCATCTTCATATGCTGGATTCAGTACCGGTGTAATGCTAATATGCTTTCACAAAAACCTAGCTTCTCCTTCAAATGATGTCTTCGTGTATAGCTCTGCTAAATCTCGCATATACCTTCACACAAAACCTTCTTCGCATTCCACACTTGATCTTACAATTAAGACCTTACATTTATACCATAACCTAAGACCATTTTTAGTAGGTCGGCTCTACAAGATATTACAATAAAAACATTTTACAAATAATTCAACATCCGATGCAATAACCAATTAAACATGTCAGCTTAATGCATTTACAACATTAATTAATCATTTCCTTAGCGTGCCATGCTGATCTGGATAAGATAAACCTGCTAGTGTAACCCTGGACCTATTTGCCAGTAACATTAAATATGCAAATATGATTATGTTAATAAACAACTCTCCAAGATAAGATGTCCAAACAATTTCTTCGACATTACCAAGTGTTTTCCATGCCATTCCAAGTGCTGGTGAACAATGTATCCTGTCGGTGTACCATATACTAGTGATTGTGCAATAATCACTTGTCTGTCAGTGAATGTTGCTTGATCTCCAAAGTACCATAGTTTCAGTAGGTGTTGACATCAATGACAAAACCATACCAAAATACCAACAAAGTGATTGGAAAGCCTTATATGCAAAAGAATTGGAAGATATGAGGAAAGAGGATGAAGAATTTGAGCTACTTGAACCCTTATTTGCTAGAAGAGTACCTAAAGGACCAACATGAAGTAAGTGTGAAGGAAAAGCATCTTTTAAATGGTTTGCATGTAATAAGATTGGTCATTTTGTATCTAGATGTCCTGAAAGGAATGCAAGATTTGAGGAAAGAGTTAAGAAATCATTTAAGCCTAACCAGAACACATAGAGATTCAAGAAAAGTAAACAATGCTACATAGTGAATGAGGAAGGAGTAAGTGATGACTCTGGGGATGAACCGACAGAAGACTCTACTAGTGGATCTGACAATGGAAAGGAATGAGTGTTCTATGCTTTAAAGGAAGATGAACTGGAACCGGCTATCATAAATGAAGAAAAGGCCCTGGTAGCAAAAGTTGAAGATAAGGATGAATGGGTAATTGATAGTGGATGCTCACATCATATGATTGGAGATAAGAGAAATTTTTTATCCTTGCAAGAATAAAATGGTAGTCAAGTCAGATTTGGAGATGACAAAGCATGTATGATCAAAGGTAGAGGTACTATTTATCTGGATGGTAAGCATAATACTGATAATGTCTATTATGTAGAAGGTTTAAAGCATAATCTTTTGAGCGTTGGTCAATTGGTGGACAAGGGTTTCCAACTTCAGTTTAAAGATAGAAAAAGCAAGATCATTAACAAGACTGGTTTGGAGATTGCAACCGGTACTCAAACTAGAGGTAATATATTTCACTTGAACACTCGTAGTAAGACATGTTTGATTGCTCATATTGATGAGAGTTGGTTATGGCATAAGAGGTTGTGTCATGTTAATTTTGATTGTATTGTTAATATCAGTTCAACTAAGGCAATTAGAGATATACCTAAGATTATGAAGCCTCATAATTCGGTATGTAAGCAATGTCAATTAGGAAAGAAAGTTAGAAATTCTTGTAAGAGTATACATGATAAATCTAATGATGTACTTGATTTGATTCACACTGACTTATGTGGTCCAGCAAGGACTAGAAGCTTTCAAGGTGATAGGTATTTCATGCTTATTATTGATGACTATTCTTGGATGATGTGGGTGACTTTTCTTAGGGAGAAGTCTAAAGCCTTTGAGAAATTCAAGATCTTTAAAGAAAGGGTTGAAACAGAAACTGGATTGAAAATCAAATGTCTAAGATCAGATCAAGGCGGTGAGTTCACTTCTCATGAATTTAACAGTCATTGTGAGATAAATGGAATTAGGAGATAGTTATCTGCACCTCGGACTCCTCAAAAAAATGAAGTGGTGGAAAGAAACAATGGAACCATTTTGGATGCAACAAGATCTATAATGATGGAAGCCAAATTACCTCACATCTACTAGAGAGAAGCAGTGAGTACAATAGTCTACACATTCAATAGAGTTCACATCAAAGGTGAAACTGGTAAGACTCCTTATGAATTATGGTTTGGATATACACCTACTATTAAATATTTCAATTTTTTTTGAAGTAAATGCTATATCAAAAGGGATGATTTAGTTGGAAAGTTTGAACCTAGATGTGATGAAGGGATATTTCTTGGTTATTCAATTCAAAGCAAAGCATATAGATGTTATAACAAAATATTGCAGAAAATTGTGGAAAGCGCTAATGTGAAAGTGGATGAGCAATACTAAATCAATCTATATCATATAACAAGGAACCGGTAGTGGAAATGATCATAATTGAATCGACAATGCCTTAACTAGTACAAGAAACTGAAACACTTACACCGGCATAATCAGAAAATTCAACTATGACTGATGATCAGAGCAATGAACCTGAAGTTCAAAAGATATCAAGGTATGTAAGATTAAACCATTCTGAAGATCAAATCATTGGAGATAGGAACAAGGGAGTTATGACAAGAAGAAGACTGGAAAATGAAGAGGTATGTCTTATTTCTCAAATTGAATTGACATCTGTTATTGAAGCTTGTAAAGACAAACATTGGTTAAAGACTATGGAAGATGAATTAGATCAGATAGAGAAGAATGAGACTTGGACTTTAGTTCCCCGACCTAAAAATAAGAATGTTATTGGAACTAAATGGGTCTTTAGGAATAAACTGAATGAGGATGGTAAAGTTGTAAAAAACAAGGCTAGATTGGTTTGTAAAGGATATTCTCAAATGGAAGGAATTGATTATGGTGGAACATTTGCACCTGTAGCTAGAATTGAAGTTGTTAGACTATTTCTTGACTATGCAACTTATAAGAACTACAAGGGTTATCAAATGGATGTTAAATGTGAATTTTTGAATGGTGAACTTGAAAAAGAAGTATACTTTGAGTAGCTTGATGGATTTTCAATGACAGATGATAAAGATATAGTTTGGAGATTGAAGAAAGTTTTATATGGATTGATATGCAAGGTTGGATAAATATCTTTTGAAGCTTGGTTTTACTAAAGGCAGTGTTGATAGTAATTTATATTATAAGATCACTGATAATGGTATTTTGATTATTGAAGTATTTGTTGATGATATCATTTTTGGAGGAGAAGATAAATTGTGCATGGAATTTTCTAATAATATGAAGAATGAATTTGAAATGTCCATGATTGGTGAGATGAGATTTTTCTTAGGTTTGCAGATTACTCAAACTGACCAAGGCATTTTTATTTGTCAAACTAAGTATCTGAGGGAATTGTTGAAGAAATTTTGTATGGATAATTCCAAACTGGTAAGTACTCCTATGGTGACAAGTGAGAAATTATATATCAAGGATACTTCTACACCAGTAAATTTGACAAGTTACAAGTCTATGATTGGTGGTTTATTATATCTAACTTAGACTAGACTGGATATTATGAATGTAGTAAGTATTGTTTCAAGATATCAAAGTAATCCTAAAGAAAATCATGAATGTGTAGTAAAGAGGATATTCTGGTATTTGCCCGGAACAACAGAAAATGGCTTGTGGTATTCTAGAAATGATGATTTCACTTTATGTGCATATATAGATTCAGATTGGGTAGGAGATACTGATGACATGAAGAGCAAATCTGGTGGAGCTTTCTTTCTTGGAAAGAAACTGGTTTCATGGACTAGCAAAAAATAGTCATGCATTTCTTTATCTACTGCAGAAGCTGAGTATGTTGCAGCAACAACTAATTGCACTCAAGTCTTGTGGATGAAGCAAATGTTGAAGGATATCAAGGTAAATTGTAGTGAACTGGTAGTTATGTACTATGATAACTCTGCAACTATTGACATGTCTAAAAATATGATATTTCACTCTAAGACTAAGCATATATCAATAAATTATAACTTTTTGAAGGACAAGGTAGAAGGAAAGGAACTCAAACTGGTTTATGTGAACACTAAAGAGCATACTGCAGATATATTCACTAAATCATTTGAGTATTTGAGAGATAGGTTAGGGGTTTTTGCCCCTCCGATAGAGACTTTATTGATGCAGTTTATCATCAATCTGGTATGCATTATCAGAGATATTATTCATTATGGCACTGATGAGTGGTGGTACTACTCAGGGGGAGTACTCAGCTTTGAGATTCAGAGGTTTATATTCTTGCTTTGATATTTTTGTTAGATTTCTGGAATTGATGTCAAAGGTGGAGAGATAGTGATGTGAAAAATAAATTCAGAACTTTACAGAAATATTATTCATAGGGGGAGAGTTATTGACATTCGAGAGATTGTTGGTTGTCTTCCATAAGGGAGACTTGTTTGAAATTTTTTGGTACTTAGATGTTTTCACATCTAGTGTTGTCATCAATGCCAAAGGGGGAGATTGTTGGCATTATGGATGAATTGATTATGTGTTGCATTAATGTTTTGTCATTGATGTCAACACTAGCTGTTATGGTTGGTTACCGATAGACAGGTTTTGGTTACCAACAGAAGATCTAGTTTTACCAGTAGAAGAGTATTTGTTGGACACTTCCAGCATGTTTGGATCAATGGAGTATGTTTGGTTTTATGTGTTACATGCTTCTGGAGCATTTTTTGGTCATTTGGTATTGACTTGGTAATCCGATGCTATCATACACTCTTGTAAACCCTTACTGGCATTGGTTTAAGGTTTAATCGGCAGAGCTTTCACTGAGAAATCTTGACAGGATGCATAAGTGGTGTTGGTGCGGCTTCTAGATGGATTTCAGGATGTTGAAGATGTTCTTTGATCGAGCCTGAAATTGTTTGAAGACATTTCTTTGGCATGGTGGAGCCAGAATAGTTCTGGTACCTATCTAGGTTATGGACCAATATCATGTTAATGTGTACTATACACATTACCAGGATGTTTTGGGATGATTTATGGATGTGTTATTGTTGTTTTGGTCTTAAGCCAACATGACATATCATTGTAATATGGATTTATGTAATGATCTTATTGTAATATCTTTTAGGTGGCCGACCTAATTGGTTTAGGCCTTGGGGTTGGTATAAAATGATGTAAGATCTCATTGTAGAAAGTGTTCTTGGTCATGTAATGTAATATTATATGCGAAGGAGATTTAGTCGATCATAGGTGATTGAATTGGGATTAAGGAAGAGGTCAAAGACCTCCGGTATTGAGCTTAATTGAGACTATAATTAGGCATGGTAGATGCTATCTTTGGCAGTTTATTATTATAGATTATTGTCCATTTATCTTCAGATGGTTTTTGCCTCTCTATAGTCAGTGAGACTCTTTTGTAATGAGTAGTATGCTCTAGGCAGTGTGCCTTCCTGCATGTGCAGGTCACTCATTTTATCACATACTTTCTGTAGAAGTATCATTTGACTATGGGTAGGCTTCCCATAGTGGTTTTTCCCTTTCCAAGTTTTCCACATACAAATCATGGTGTTATGTGGCATGGTTGCATTGTGTTGATTATCTATTTTATTGCTTACTGGTATCTATTTCTGCTTTACCGATACTTAATCTAGTTTAAGGTTATAAAATGGACTAAATGATATAATATGTTAACAACTGGTTCACCCCCCCCTTTCAGTTGTTCACCAGTTATCCTAACATGTAGCGCGTATGCAAGCATTTCAGCGCCTACGTAGGTGCTTCAACGCGACTATCTAAAAAACAACATGAGCACTGTTTCTACATAATTTTGTCTATTAATCAGATTTTTGAGTTTTGCAGGTCTTATTTGAGAGGTCCAAGACATATTATAGACTACTAATCCATTGTTTTGCAAGTTGCCTAAAGATATACAAACAAACATTGTATCTTTTTAATCATTTTCTTACGCACTTAATCTAATTGGGTAAAAGAACAATGTGTCTTACATGTTTGAGAAAAGTGTAGTGGTAGGAGAGTATTCTCTTGTCTATATAGACAATTAGAAATCCAGACCCTCAAAACTTTCCTAGTGTTTGTATACTTTTTACCTTTAGTGGGCCTGCCCTCTCGATTTGGTGAGAGGGGAAAAAACCAAGTGAGTATAGCTAAAACCAAAGCATTCCTACTCACTATAATAAATAGGCCTTTTGGGATGAAAATCTAGGAGGACAAAGCTATTTGAGAGTGTTAGATAGTTCAAATAATCGGAAGACAACTAAGAGGGGGGGGGGGTGAATCAATTATCACCAGATTGATGGGAAGCCTACCCATAGTTAGATAATACTTTTTTAGTATGTGATTACAAATTGAGGGGCATACACTTGTAGGAAGACCAACAACCTAGAGCACACTGCTCATTACAAAAGGAGTCTCACTGACTACATAAAAATCTAGACTACAATCCAGAAGAAAGAATGAACTGCAATAATAGCATCTCCTATGCCTAAGTATAGTTCTGGTTAAGCTCAATACCAGAGGACTTAATCTTCTTGCATAAACCCAACTCGATCACCAATGATTGACCAAATCCTCTGCATGAATGATTATTACATTATTCGCTTGCGTACCATTCCCATTATTCAATTCTTGATCTATAATGAGATCATACACATATATAAAAACCCTAAACCTCAAACAATAAACCAATAACATAATTACCAAACATGTCAGCCTGAGACCAAACAAATAATATCCAACCCATAAGACATCCCAGAAACACATCGAGAAAACTAATCAACATGTTACATTAAGTCGGTCCATAACCTAGATAGTACCAGACCCAATTTAGGTCCACACACGCTAAAGCAATGATCCCAATCAGTTAAGTCTCAAACACAATTACCATTAGCATCTCGAATCCATACTAGAAGCCGCACCAAAAACACTTATGCATAACATCAAAAGATCTTCAACAAAGCTCTGCCGGTGAAACCCTCATCGGATCAACAAACTAGGCTTACCATCACAAAAGATAGCATCCGATCACTAGATCAATACCAACTACCGGAACATGTATATGAGTAGTATGAATAGAAGATCTAAACTAATTCCATAAACCAAAGCATACCAGATCATACCAACCAAAAACCAAACAACCTACCAAGACCAAAAGGATATCGGTAAAGCAGCCAAAGCAGCTAGTGTTGACATCAATGACAAAACATTAATGCAACACATAATTGATTCCTCCAAATGACCAACAATCTCCCCCTTTGGCATTGATGGCAACACGAGATGTGAAAAACATCCAAGTTGCGAGAAATGCCAAACAAATTTCCCACACAAGAATACAGCAATAATGTTCCGATCCATACTCTTCCTATAGATGGTATCACAATTAAGTTCTGCAAATTTCTCCCTCTAATGTATATATTTGCTTAAATTTTTCACATGAATAAATCTCCCCCTTTGACATCAATGCCAGAGATCTAACATTAATATCAAAAAAAAATCATAAACCACTGAATCACAAGACTAACTACTCCCCCTAGGTAGTAGCATCACCACATCAATCCATAATGAATAATAACTCTGATAATGCATACCAGACTGATGTCAAATAGCACAAATTAGGTTTCTATCGGAGGGGCAGAAACCCCCAATTTGTCTTTGAGGTACTCAAATGATTCTTTAGGAAAAGGTTTAGTGAAGATGTTTGCAATCTGCTCTTTAGTGTTCATATAAACCAATCTTACTTCATTTTCTTCCACCTTCTCCTTCAAAAAGTTATACTTGATAGATATGTGCTTTGTCTTAGAGTGAAATACCGGATTCTTTGATATGTCTATAGTAGCAAAGTTATCACATTGAATAACTACTGGCCCATTGCAATGCACTTCAACATTTTCTTCATCCATAAAACTTGTGTACAGTTACTAGCAACAACAACATACTCAACTTCAGCAGTAGATAGAGAAGTACATGACTGTTCCTTGCTGATCCATGAAATAAGTTTCTTTCCAAGAAAGAAAGCTCCACCAGAAGTACTTTTTTGGTCATCAACATCACCTCCCCAATCTAAATCTGTATATGCACATAAAGTAAAGTCATCATCTTTAGGATACCACAAACCATATTTAGATGTTCCTTGTAAGTATCTAAAAATCCTTTTCATTGCACTCTCATAATTTTCTCTAGGATCACTTTGATATCTTGATGCAATGCAAACTAAATTCATGTTGGATTTTGCCAAGATCAAGAAGTCATTGAAATGTACAAGATAGAGACATAATATGGGACAAGAATAAATTGTATTCTCATCAATAGAAAATGATCAACAACCTGTTACATACAATGTAGATGAGCCTGCTTATATAGGCAAGGCTAGGGATATGTATGAGCACACAAGTATGACATGTGGCTCAATAAGAAACAAGGGTAGGTAGGAAATAGGTGTGGGTAGGTAGGAGAAATAATATAATATTCCACATGAGGTGGATCACCCACCGAAGGTGGAATTATCACTCCACAATAAGTGGATATGATAGTGTAATAACAAGATCAACACCATAAGAGGTGGAATTTCTCCTACACACACTATCCCAATGTGACACAAACACCCAAGTGTCACATATCCAAACTACTATGAAATGCATTATCCTAAGTAAACTTAAGTAAGTGTAATAATATCCATGATGAATAATTATTTACACCAACAATTCATTATATCCAGTCTATTCTGAGTCAAATATAGCATACCTCCAATCATAGACTTGTATCTTGTAGGATTTACCGGTGTTGATTCATCTTTCTTTGTCAATTTCTCACTGGTAACCATAAGAGTACTAACCGGTTTAGAATTTTCCATACCAAATTTATTCAACATCTCCCTAGCATATTTAGTTTGACAAATGAAAATACCTTTATCAGTCTGAGTAATCTGCAAACCTAAGAAAATTTTCATTTCCCCAATCATAGACATTCAAATCCTTTCTCCATATTTTTTAGAAAATTCCATGCACAACTTATCTTCACCTCCAAAAATGATGTCATCAACAAAGCCCTAAATAATCAATATATCATCATTTGTGACTTTATAATATAGATTACTATCAACATTACCTTTAGTGAAACCAAGCTTTAAAAGATATTTGTCCAACCTTGCACACCAAGCTATAGGTACCTATTTCAATCCATATAAGGCTTATTTTAACCTACAAACCATGTTTTTTTATCATATGAAAGTGAAAAACCATCAGGTTTCTCAATATAAACTTCCTCATAAAGATCCCCATTCAGAAAAGCACACTTGACATCCATCTGATAGACCTTGTAGTTTTTATGTGCAACATAGGCAAGAAATAATCTTATAGCTTCAATCCTAGCTATAGGTGCAAAAGTTTCACCATAATCAATTCCTTCCTTCTGAGAATATCCTTTACAAACCAATCTAGCTTTATTCCTCACAACTTTTCCATCTTCATTTATTTATTCCTAAATACCCATTTAGTTCCAATAACAATCTTATTTTTAGGTTGGGGAACTAAAATCCACGTGTTATTCTTTTCTATCTAATCTAATTCTTCTTCAATAGCTTTCATCCAATATTCATCTTTACGTGCTTTAGTTACTGATATTGGTTCAACTTGAGAAATTAAACATACCTCATTAGTTGTCAATCTTCTTCTTGTCATCACTCCATTGTTCTTATCCCCAATGATCTAATCTTCTGAATCATTCAACCTTACATACCTAGGAGTCTTATGATTCTCTATTCCTCTTTTTTGTTCTTCAGTTATTGTTGAATTTTCTGATACTATCGGAGTAATCGGTTCAACATTTTATTCTAGTAAAGGTGTTACCGATTCAGTTATGATCATTTCCATTGTCGGTTCTTGCTCATAAATTCTGATTTGACTTCTATTTTGCTCATCCACCTTGACATTTGTGCTCTCCATAATTCTTTGAAATCTTTTTTTATAACATCTATATGCTTTGATTAGAATAACCAATAAATATTCCTTTATCACATCTAGGATCAAACATTCCAATGAAATTATCTCTCTTGATATAACATTTACTACCAAATATTCTGAAGTACTTAACTATAGGTGTATTGCCAAACCATAATTCATAAGGTGTCTTACTAGTTTCTCTTTTGATATGAACTCTATTGAATGTATAAATTGTTGTGTTCATTGCTTCTCTCTAGTAGATATGAGGTAGATTAGCTTCCATCATCATGGTTCTACCAGCATCTAAGATAGTTTTGTTCTTTCTTTCCACAACTCCATTCTGCTAAGGTGTCCGGGGAGGAGAAAATTGTCTCCTTATGCCATGCTTCTCACAAAAGTTGTTAAACTCACCGGATGTGAATTCTCCACCATGATCTGACCTTAAGCACTTAATCTTCAATCATGTCTCAATTTCAACCTTATCCTTAAAGATTTTAAAATTTTCAAAAGCCTCAAATTTCTCCCTTAGAAAAGTAACCCACATCATTCTAGAATAATCATCAATGATTAACATAAAATATCTATCACCTTGAAAACTTTTAATTCTAGCAGGACAACACAAATTAGTATGAATAAGATCAAGAACATCATTAGATTTGTCTTGTATATTCTTAAAAGAGGTTCAAACCTATTTCCCCATTTGACATTCTTTACATACCGGATTATAGGGCTTCATAATCTTAGGTATATCTATAACTTCCTTAGTTGAACTTATCTTTATTATGCAATCAAAATTCATATGATATAGCCTTTTATGCCATATCCAACTCTCATCAATATGTGCAATCAAACATGTCTTCTCACCAAAATTCAAATGAAAGATATTACCTTTTGTCTAAGTGTCGGTTGCAATCTCCAATCCAGATCTATTAATGATCTTACATTTTCCATCCTTGAATTGTAATTGAAATCCCTTATCCACCAACTGTCCTACACTCAAAAGATTATGCCTTAAACCTTCAACATAATAAACATTATCAGTATTGTTCTTACCATATAATGATATAGTTCCTTTTCCTTTGATCATACATGCTTTGTCATCTCCAAATATAACTAGACCATCATCAAATTCTTGCAAAGATAGAAACTTCCTTTTATCTCTAGTCATATGATGTGAACATCCACTGTCAAATACCCATTCACCCTTATCTTCAATTTTAGCAGCAAGAGCCTTGTCTTTAGGTATATTCTCTTCTAGTGTTGGATCATCTTCCTTGATAGCCAAGAACACCCATTCCTTTCCATTGCCAGAACTACTAGTAGATTCTTGTGTCAGTTCATCATCAGAATCAATCACACCTTCCTCATCCACAATGTAGCATGATTTATCTCTGTTTTTCCTATACTTATGCTTGTTCTGATATCTAGGGTTAGGCTTACAAGATCTTCTAGATTTCTCTTCGAATCTTGAATTCCTTTTAGGACATATAGATGTAAAATGACCTATCTTATTACATGCAAAACATTTAAAAGGAGATTTTCCTTCATATTTACTTCCTACCAGTCCTTTAGGTACTCTTCTAGCAAATAGGGCTTCAATTTGTTCAAATTCTTCATCTTCCCTTTTCATAGCTTCCAATTCCTTTTCATACAAATCTTTCCAATCTTGCTTGCCAGTTGATGATGTCAATGCATGAAAAGTAGGTTCAGACTTCCCAGCTCCAGAAGGTCAAAATTCTTCAAGCTCAAAAGTAGATAATTTCCCAACCAAGTTATCTCTATTGATAGAAGTATTATCCATTGTTCTCAATTCATTAATTGTAGTAGCCTTCATCTTGTAAGTTAGTGGAAAAGCTCTCAAAACTTTATAAACTATTTCATCTTCACTCAGAGATCCACCACAACATTGAATTCCCATGACAATTTCATTTACTCTTTTCATAAATGCAGTAATCCTTTCATCTTCGTCCATCTTCAAGTTTTCATATCTCACCCAGTAACCATCAAGTTTAACAATATTAATAGTATGGTCACCTTCATTAAGAATCTCCAACTTGTCCCATATAGCCTTTGTTGTTGATTTGTCAGTCAATCCCATTATTTGTTTATCAGAAAGTGCACACAAGAGGGCTTCTCTAGCTCTACAATCATTCTCAAGCTCCTTATCCAAGTTTGTCAGAGGGGGATTGCCAAATGCCAGATTAAAAGGAGTAACACCATTCTCTGTGATTTCCCAAATTTCCTTACCAAGACATCTCATATGAGTCTCCATTCTAATCTTCCATACTCTGTAATTTGTTCCATCAAGCCTAGGAATTTCTCTCTGAAAGATAGCAGTCGATGGACTAGATGAACTTGAATTGTTACTCACCATAGGATCTTCCTCAAGTGGTTAAGCTTCTGCAAAGAGGACCAGAGCTTTGATACCAATAGTTAGATAGTTCAAATAACTGGAAGACAACTGAGGGGGGGGTGAATCAGTTGTCACCAGATTATTGGATCCTTAAGCAATTAAAACTTTAATGCTAGAACCCAAAAGATCAATAATAGAATACATAAACCAATTACCAAAAGAAGATATACCAATTAAGCACAAGCAACAATTAGAGAATAAATACCATCCACATGACACCAATATTTGTACATGGAAAACCCGATAAAGGAAAAAACCATGGTGGGAAGCCTACCCACAGTTAGATAATACTTTTGCAGTAAGTATGTGATTACAAATTGAGGGGCCTACACTTGCCGAAAGGCCAACAGCCTAGAGCACACTGCTTATTACAAAAGGAGTCTCACTGACTACATAAAAATCTAGACTACAATCTGGAAGAGAGATGAGCTGCAGTAATAACATCTCCAATGCCTGAGTATAGTTCTGGTTAATCTCAATACCAGAGGACTTAATCCTCTTACATAAACCCAACTCGATCACCAATGATCAACCAAATCCTCTATATGATTGATTATTATATTATTCACTTGCATATCATTCCCATTATTCCATTCTTGATCTATAATGAGATCATATGCATATATATAAAAACCCTAAACCTCAAACAATAAGGGCGGCCACCCAAACAATAAAAAAATTACATAATTACAAAACATGTCGGCCTGAGACCAAACAAACAATATCCAACCCATAAGACATCCCAGAAACACATCAAGAAGACTAATCAACACATTACATTAAGTCGGTCCATAACCTAGATAGTATCGGGCCCAATTTAGGTCCACACATGCTAAAGCAATGATCTAAATTAGTTAAGTCTCGAACATGATCACCATTAGCATCCTGAATTCATACTAGAAGCCACACCAACACCACTTATGCATAACATCAAAATATCTTCAACAAATCTTTGTCAGTGAAACCCTCACCAAATCAACAAACCAGGATTACCAGCACATAAGATAGCATCCGATCACTAGATCAATACCAACTAATTGAACATGTATCCAAGTAGCATGAATATCAGATCTAAGACAATTCCATAAACCAAAGCATATCGAAGTATACTAGATCATACCAACCAAAAACCAAACAACCTACTGGGACCAAAAGGATACTGGTAAAATAGCCAAAGCAGCTAGTGTTGACATCAATGCAACACATAATCAATTCCTCTAAATGGCCTCGTTCACTCTCATATTGGGAATTTTGTAGGGCCTTTAGATCTCAATCACACTTAAATGACTACATCTTTCTTGATATTTTACAGGGATATGGGCCTTAATCGCGCTTGCGCGACTACAAGGGGTAGTCTTTGAACATAAACCCTTACCGAGAGCCTTAGGAATAGATGCCACCTGGTTCACCTCTAAAAGGTGAATAATAGTTGTGCAAGGGAGATAGTAAATCCCCAAGAGACTTGCCATTTCATGTCCCCATTAATGTTTGGAGTCAACTTGTTGGCATTGAGTTATCATTGATGTCAATTGGTATTGCAGGTTATCGGTAGAGTGTGTCAACTAGTATGAAGAAGATTGAACTGGCATAAAGAAGAGAAGTATGTTCTGAGTTGATAGATGATACCACCAGTATGAGATGAGATGTAGGAGTGTGTTGGCACGCTTGAGTAATAGGAATAAATTTCTATGAAGGCTGGTTGTTTGTTTGTGATGAAGAGATAGAATATTGATGAATCACAACAACACCCGATAGACAAAACAAAAATAATGGTATGAAAACATACTAGAAGGAAAGATGAATTGTTAGGATGATGTGTTGGCAGTAAGAGTGTTTGTTCAGCATGTTGGACGTACCGGTAAGGGTTTGTACTGGTAGGTATGTTCTAGTTTGAACCGACTCTTTGTTGGTAAGTTGAATGTATGTTGATGTGTGCTTCACGGTGTTGAGGTGGAAAACATGCAGAAGTCAGTGAACTGTTCTTCAATATGGTTGTGTGTGTAGTAGGTGGTCATAAAAGTGATAAAACTGCAAATCACGGGTTGATGACAGACTGATGCAGCACAAGGAAAAATGGATGACAAAGAATGCTCGGACAGTTGAGGACTTGTGATTGAAGCATGAAATTTGATTACAGATTGACCTCGAGAAATAAACAGCTAGATTTAAATGGGGTCAACAAAGATCAAGACCGAAAACTAGGGTTAAGAAAACATGCATTGGATGAATAAAAATGTGTACAGATGCATCTCCCCAAAGCAGGTGAGCAATCCAAGGCAGATCAAATCAGATTGGATATGGATTTGATTGAAGGAGGGAAACCCTAACCATCCTAAGTTTGAATTGGTTTTTGGTGGGAAGCCTCAAGTTTAAAAAATGCCAACCAGAGACTGATATGTGATGAGAGTGAGAGGAAAAAGATTGTTTGAGTGAAAAAAAAGAAAAATCTTAAGTGACTGTGTGTTGAAGGAGAAACTGGTAAGGTGTGTGTGAACTGACAGAGAACAAACCGACAAAAGTAGAACCTGGCAGAGTGTGGTCAAGTGTGAATTGAATCTAGCAGTCAAAAAAAGAGAAGTTTGAGCAGAGTAAGAATCAACATAAAGGCAGTGTTGTAGGGTGTGTGGAGTTTTCACAAACCCGTAAGACTGAAACCAGTAGACCAGAGTATTGAAGGGTTGCAAAACTTCATTTGTAATAGGGAATTTATTTGTGTATTTGAATCTTCATATTGTCTTCACTAAGTAGGTGCTTAGTGTAGGGGTTGTATCTCCTTTAGGTTGTAGCCTATAAATTGTTCAGGGGTTGGTGCTCCTTTGAGTCGGGGCTCATAAATCAGGAGTTGGTGCTCTAAAATTGTAGTTAGATCATTTTCATTGTGAGGCTAGATTGGAGCAGAAGATCTCGAATAACTATTCTCACCGAGGTTTTTCCCATATTGGGTTTTCCTCGTATATCTAGTGTTATGTGATGCATTCTTGTGTATGTGTTATATTGATGTTATAGAAAATCCTTTCACACACTTTGTTTGCATTTTTTTGTCTTACTGGTCAGCACTCTTCTTGTTTTATATTGTACTGGTATATCCCTAAATAGGAAAGAAGTGTTTAAATCATTGATTCACCCCCCTCTCAGTGATCCATTGTGTCCAATAATTGGTATAAAAGCTAGGATCCCTGTTTTGTCAAAGAGTTCTCTAGCTTGGGTAGATCCTATCAAGTGTACACAATGGAAAGAAATGAATTGGCCTCCTCAAAAGCTCCTATATTTGATGGTGTCAACTATGCCTTTTGGAGTAGAACAATGGAAACCTATTTGTCCTCTCTAGGTTTGTATGTATGGATGTCAGTTGTGAATGGATATACAGTCCCAAGTGTTCCCCCTATTGATCCAAATGCTAAGAAAGAATATGAGAACAATGCTAAAGCTAAAAATTCCATTCTTAGTAGGTTATCTGATAATGAGTTCGTCAAGGTTATGCATTTCTCATCTGTCAAAGAAACTTGGGATAAGTTACAAAAAATATTTGAAGGTGATGCTAAAGTCAAGGAAGCCAAGTTACAGACATTAAGAGCACAACTTGAGGGTTTGAAAATGAGAGATGAAGAGAATATTGTTGTCTATCTCCAAAGGATTGATGAAACAACAAACACCATTAGAGGGCTTGGAGAAGAAATAAAATATGAGGTGGTAGTAAAGAAAGTACTTAGATCTCTCACATCTGAGTATGATACAAAGGTTTCAGCAATAGAAGAAGAAAAAGATCTGAAAACCTTTATAATGGATGAGCTATATGGTTCCCTAACTGCTTATGAGATGAGGACTGCTGGTACTAAGGTTGTGAAGAAAGAAGTTGCATTCAAAACATGAAGGAAAGGAAAAGAAGATTCTTCTCAAGATGGAACCAGTGAAGCTTTTGATGATATCATGGAAAACTTTGTTAGAAGACTCAAGAGGGGTTCCGACAAATACAAAGGCAAGCTACCCTTGAAATGTTTCAATTGTGGAAAGATTGGACATTTTTCTGCCAAATGTCCCTATAGTGATAAGAATGAAGATGATCAATCAAGTGGTAGCAGATCAATTAGTAAGGACAAGAAGAAGAATGTCTACTGGCATGGTAGAAGAGGCAACCGAAAGCAAAGCAACCTTTACACACATGAAAATGATACCACAGATGAGGAGAGTGCCTCTGATGATTGTTGTAGTGAACATGAAGTTAGAAAAAACCTTTTTTTAGCCCAAGAAGTCCTGGTACCAAAAGAAGGAGAAGAAGAAGAGCAAGTAGGAGAAGTAGATCTTGAAGAAAATCTCATTAGTGCCTTGGAAGAGCTGAAGAAAACAAGGAGATCTGAAGAAGGTATAAAAGGTTGCAGCTGAAGAACAAGAGATGTTGGAGAAATCTCTTGAAGAATCCAAGAAAACAATTGCAGATCTAAAAATTCAATTGGAAGAGGCCAAGAGGATCTATGAAGCTACTACTACCGGCTTAAGTGAAAAGGAGAAGGAACATCAGAACCTGGAAGAAGAAATTGTTAAGCTCCGAAAGGAATTAGAGAAGAGCAAGAATGAACTAATGATAAGAAGCAAGTATGAAAGAAACACAGAGGCTCTAGATAAAATGTTGAGCAAGCAAAAGTCTTCAAAGGATACCAGTGGCTTAGGATTTAAAGAAGGACAAAGTTAAAACAATAGAGACACATCCGATAAGGAGATATAGTTCACTTCTTCAAATGAAGATGAAGAGAAGAAGACATTCATAGTAAGCAAGAATACCGGTAAGAAGACATATGCAGATGCTGTTAGAAACTGCCACACAAACCGGTATACACAATCAATGAACTAGAGGCCACACTCAATGTATCGACATGTAGATCCAAGGAGAAATACAAGAGTTGATCATGAAGGATTCACCAGAGTCAACAGTATGAAAGGAAGACCCCTAGTGAGGCAATCATTTGCATGACCAAGGCAACCTAACCAGTATGTTCCAAACTTTCATGGTTATTGTCATTGGTGTAATAAGTTCAGTCATAGAATGGAAGATTGTAGGAAGATGAATGTAAACCCTAGTTTTGAGAGTAGAAACTCATTTGTTGCATTACAAAGTACAAATGTCACATGTTATAATTGCAATGAGTTTGGTCATAAGAGTTATGAGTGTAGGAGAAATGTACAGATGTCCTACAAGAATGCTTTGAATACATCTTTCAATGCTAATGTGAAATGTTATAAGTGTCAAAATTTTGGTCACTTAGCAAGGCATTGTAAGCTGAGAATTGACAAGCAAAAGAAAACAATACCGGATCAAAAGACATAGACAAAACCATAACACAAGATGATAGACGAGGAGAAGAAAGAAGAGAAACATGTTTGGGTAGAGAAGAAGAACAAGACAGAGTCAAGCTTGATTGTGTAGACTTCTCTACATGCTGAAAGGAGGAATCTATGGGTAGTAGATAGTGGTTTCTCAAATCACATGACTAGAGACAAGAAAAAGTTTATCAAGCTTGATGATTGGAATGGTGGTTCTGTCCGGTTTGGTGACAACTCCTCTATTAAGATTAAGGGTCATGGTACATTGAATATTGATGGAAAGCTCAAGGCTCATGATGTGTACTATGCAGAAGGAATAAAGCATAATATGCTGAGTGTGAGTCAAATGTGTGACAAAGGATACAAGTTCAAATTTGACTCTATCGGTTGTCAAATAAGCAAGCAGAGTATCGACCAGGTTGTGGGAGAAGGAAAGAGGATAGATGGTAATGTCTACAATCTGAAGGAATGCTATGAGTCCCAATGCATGATGGGATAGGTTGATGAAAGCTGGTTGTGGCACCAGACATTAGGCCACGTGAACTTGGATAATCTGGTGAAAATAAGCAAAAACTAGTATGTAAGAAATATTCCACAAATAACTAAACTGGCAAGTACTTTTTGTGATGAATGCATCAGAGCCAAGAAAATCAAAGTGAGTTGCAAAACAAAAGAGTACAATACCTCAAGACATTTGGAATTAGTACATATAGATTTGTGGGGACCAACAAGGACAAGGGCTCTAGCTAGTGAGAGATACTTCATGCTATTCATTGATGACTACTGAAGGATGACTTGGGTGACATTTCTACAAGACAAATCATAGCCATTTGAAAGATTCAATATTTTCAAAAGAATGGTTGAAAATGATAGTGGGTACTGGTTAAAGTGCTTAAGATCAAACCAAGGTGGAGAATATTATTCCAATGAGTTTATTGACTACTGTGAGAAACATGGGATCCGTAAACAGTATTCAACAACAAGAACACCACAACAAAATGGTGTAGCAGAGAGGAAGAATAGGAGTGAAGGAGATGGCTAGAAAAATGTTGAATAAGGCCAACATACTGGAAGGAAGTAGTTCATACTATTGTCTACACATTAAACTGGGTATGGTTAAGAGTGAACAATAGAATGACTCCTTGTGAGTTATGGTATGACTGGAAACCATCACTCTTATTTTAGAGTGTTTGGAAGTAAGTGTTTCATCAAAACAAATGTTGATGGATTAGGAATCTTTGATTCCTGAAGTGATGAAGGATTCTTCTTGGGTTACTCAACCAATAGTAAAGCCTGCAAATTCTACAACAAGAGATGTCTTGGTAAGAAAATTTGGGAAGTCATAGAGAATGGTGTTACTCCTTTTAATCCGACATCTGGAAATCCTCCTCTGGTAAACTTGGATAAGGAGATTGAGATTGATTGTAGAGATAGAGAAGGCCTCTTGTGTGCACTATCTGATCAACAAATAGTGGGATTAACTGATAAATCATCAGCAAAGGCTATATGGGAAAACTTGGATACTCTTAATAAAGGTGACCCTATTGTTAAGATTGATAAACTTGATGGTTACTGAGTGAGATATGAAAACTTGAAGATGGAAGAAAATGAAAGGATTACTGCATTCATGGAAAGGGTAAATGAAATTGTTATGGGAATTCAATGTTGTGGTGGAACTCTGAGTGAAGATGAAATAGTTTCTAAAGTTTTGAGAGTTTTTCCACTGGCTTATAAGATGAAGGCCACTACAATTAATGAATTGAGAACAATGGATAATACTTCTATCAATAAAGATACCTTGTTTGGGAAATTATCTGCTTTTGAGCTTGAATAATTTGGACCTTCTGGAGTTGTGAAATCTGAACCTTCTTTTCATGCATTTACATCATCAACCGACAAGCAAGATTAGAAAGTTTTGTATGCAAAGGAATTGGATGATATGAAGAGAGAAGATGAAGAATTTGAGCAACTTGAAGCCCTATTTTCTACAAGAGTACCTAAAGGACCAGCATGAAATAAGTATGAAGGAAAAGCATCTTTTAAATGTTTTGCATGTAATAAGATAGGTCATTTTGCATCTAGATGTCTTGAAAGGAATTCAATATTTGAAGAGACAGTTAGAAGATCTTTTAAGCCTAACCCTGGATATCAGAACAAGTATAAGTACAGGAAAAATAGAGATAAATCATGCTACATTGCGGATGAGGAATGTGTGACTGATTCTGATGATGAACTTACACAAGACTCTGCTAGTGGTTCCAGCAATGGAAAGGAATGGGTGTTCTTGGCTATCAAGGAAGATGTTCTGGCACTGGAAGAGAATGTAGCTAAAGAGAAGGCATTGGATGCTAAAATTGAAGATGAGGATGAATGGGTAATTGATAGTAGATGTTCACATCATATGACTAGATATAAGAGGAAATTTCTATCTTTGCAAGAATTTGATGGCGGTCTGGTTAGATTTGGATATGACAAAGCATGTATCATTAAAGGAAAAGGAACTATATCATTAGATGGTAAGCATAATACTGATAATGTTTATTATGTTGAAGGTTTAAAGCATAATCTTTTGAGTGTAGGACAATTGGTGGATAAGGGATTTCAATTACAATTCAAGGATGGAAAATGCAAAATCATTAACAGGTATGGATTGGAGATTGCAACTGGTACTTAGACAAAAGGTAATATATTTGATTTGAATTCTAGTGAGAAGACATGTTTGATTGCACAAATTGATGAGAGTTGGCTATGGTATAAAAGGCTATGTCATGTGAATTTTGATTACATGGTAAAGATCAGTTCAACTAAGGCAGTTAGAGATATACCTAAGATTGTGAAGCCCTATAATCTGGTATGTAAATAATGTCAAATGGGAAAATAGGTCAGAACCTCTTTTAAGAGTATACAAGACAAATATAATGATGTTCTTGATCTTATTCATACTGATTTGTGTGGCCCTAGTATAATTAAAAGCTTTCAAGGTGATAGATACTTTATGCTAATCATTGATGATTATTATAGAATGATGTGAGTTACTTTTCTAAGGGAGAAATCTAAGGCTTGAAAAGTTTAAAATATTTAAAGCTAAAGTTGAAACTAAGATAGGATTGAAGATTAAGTGTTTAAGGTCAGATCATGGTGGAGAATTCACATCCGATGAGTTTAATAACTTTTGTGAGAAGCATGGCATAAGGAGATAATGTTTTGCTCCCCGGACACCTCAACTCAATGGAGTTATGGAAAGGAAGAACACAACTATCTTGGATACTGCTAGAACCATGATGATGGAAACTAATCTACCTCATATCTATTGGAGAGAAGCAGTGAACACAGTAGTCTATGCATTCAACTAAGTTCATATCAAAGGAGAAATCGGTAAGACACCTTATGAATTATGGTTTGGCAATACACCTACAGTTAAGTATTTCATAATCTTTTGTAGCAAATATTATATTAGGAGAGATGATTTCATTGGAAAATTTGATCCTAGATATGATGAGGGAATATTTCTTGGTTATTCTAATGAATCAAAGCATATACATGTTATAACAAGAGATTGTAGAGAATTGTGGAGAGTGCTAATGTCAAGGTGGATGAGCTGAATAGAAGTCAAATCAGAGTTTATGAGAAAGAACCAGTAGTGGAAATGATCATAACTAAACTGATAACACCTTTACTAGAACAAAGTGTTGAACCAGTTACTCTGGTAGTATTAGAAAATTCAACAGTAGCTGAAGAATAGGAAAGACGAACAGAGAATCAGAAGACTCCTAGGTATGTAAGGTTGAATCATTCAAAAGATCAGATCATTGGGGATAAGAAAAATAGAGTGATGACAAGAAGAAGATTAGAAACTAATGAGGTATGTTTAATTTCTCAAGTTGAACCGGTATTAGTAATTGAAGCATGTAAAGATGAATGTTGGATGAAAGCTATGAAAGAAGAATTAGATCAGATAAAGAAGAATAAAACATGGATTTTAGTTCCCCAGCCTAAAAATAAGAATGTTATTGGAACTAAATGGGTTTTTTAGGAATAAATTAAATGAAGATGGAAAAGTTGTAAGGAATAAAGCTAGATTGGGTTGTAAAGGATATTCTCAGAAGGAAGGAATTCATTATGGGGAAACTTTTGCACATGTAGCTAAGATTGAAGCTGTAAGATTATTTCTTGCCTATGCTGCACATAAAAACTACAAGGTTTATTAGAAGGATATTAAGTGTGCCTTTTTGAATGGGTATCTTGATGAGGAAGTGTATATTGAGCAACCTGATCATTTTTCACTTTCAAATGATAAAAACATGGTTTCTAGGTAAAGGAAATCTTTATATGAATTGAAACAGGTACCTAGAGCTTGGTATGCAAGGTTAGATAAATATTTTTGAAGCTTGGTTTCACTAAAGGTAATGCTAACAATAATTTATATTATAAAGTCACTAATGATGATATATTGATTATTGAGGTTTTTGTTGATGACATCATTTTTGGAGGTGAAGATAAGTTGTGCATTGAATTTTCTAAAAATGTGGAGAAAGACTTTGAAATGACTATGATTGAGGAAATTAATTTTTCTTAGGTTTTCTGATTACTCAGACTGACAAAGGTATTTTCAAATGTAAAACTAAGTATGCTAGGGAGTTGTTGAAGAAATTTGGTATGGAAGACTCTAAACTGGTAAGTACTCCTATGGTTACCAATGAGAAATTGTCAAGGAAAGATGAATTTACACCAGTAAATCCTACAAGATACAAGTCTATGATTGAAGGTCTGCTATATTTGACTTAGACTAGGCTTGATATAATGAATTTTAATTGCATTGCATGAAGATATCAAAGTGATCCTAGAGAAAATCATGAAAGTGTGATGAAGAGAATTTTTAGATACTTGCAAGGTACATCTGAATATGGTTTATGGTACCCTAAGGATAATGACTTTACTTTATGTGCATATATAGATGCAAATTGGGCAAGTGATGTTGATGACCAGAAAAGTACTTCTGGTGGAGATTTCTTTCTTGGAAGGAAAATTATTTCATGGATCAGCAAGAAACAATCATGTACTTATTTTATCTACTGTTGAAGCTGAGTATGTTGTTGTTGCTACTAACTGTACACAATTTTTATGGATGAAGAAAATGTTGAAGCATATTAAAGTGCATTGCAATGGATGGGTAGTTATTCACTATGATAACTCTGCTACTATAGACATATCAAAGAATTTGGTATTTCACTCTAAGACAAAACACATATCTATCAAGTACAACTTTTTGAAGGAGAAGGTGGAAGAAAATGAGGTTAGACTAGTTTATGTGAACACTAAAGAGCATATTGCAGATATTTTCACTAAAACTTTGCCTAAAGAAACATTTGAGTACCTCAAAGATAGATTAGGGGTTTATGCCCCTCTGATAGAAAATTGATTGATGCTATTTGGCATCAGTCCGGTATGCATTATCAGAGATAGTATTCATTCTGGATTGATGCTTTGATATTTATGTTAGATTTCTCACATTGATGTCAAAGGGGGAGAGATATTCATGTGAAAAAATTAAGGGATATATACATTACGGGGAGAAATTTGTAGAACTTAATTGTGATATCATTTATAGGGAGAGTATGGATCAGAACTTCATTTCTATATTCTTTGTGGAAGATTTGTTTGGCATTTCTTGGCACTTGGATCTTTTTCACATCTAGTGTTGCCATCAATGTCAAAGGGGGAGATTGTTGGCCATTTGGAGGAACTAATTATGTGTTGCATTGATGTCAACACTAGTTGTTTTGGCTACTTTACCGGTATCCTTCTGGTCCTAGTAGGTTGTTTGGTTTCTGCTTGGATTAGATCATGATGATTCGATATGATCCAGTATGTCTTGGCTTATTCATGCTTCTCAGATTCATTTTCAGTCAGTTGGTTTTGATTTGTTGATCGAATGTTATCTTGTATTCTAGTAAGCTTGGTTTGTTGTTCTGGTGAGGGTTTCACCGACAGATCATTGTTGAAGATCTTTGATTTTATGCATAAGTGGTGTTGGTGTAGCTTCTAGTGGGGATTCAAGATGTTGATGGTGATCATGTTTGAGACTTGGTTGATTGGGATCATTGCTTTAGCATGTGTGGACTTAAATTGGGTCTCGTTTTATCTAGGTTATGGACCAGCTTAATGTAAAGTGTTGATTGGACTTCTCGATATGTTTCTAGGATGTCTTATGGGCTGAATGTTATTTATTTGGTCTCAAGCTGACATGTTTTGTAATTATGTAATTGTTTTATTGTCTAGTGGCCGACCTTATTGTTTGTGGTTGAGGGTTTGTATATATATGATGTAAGATCTCATTGTAGATCATGTGCAAGGATATGAGGATGATATATGAGTGAATAATGTAATAATCATTCATGCAAAGTATTTGGTTGATCATTGGTGATATGTTGGGTTTATGTAAGAGGATTTAGTCCTCCGGTATTGAGCTTAACTAGAACTGTACTCAGGCATAGGAGATGCTATTATTGTAGTTCATTCTCTCTTCCAGATTGTAGTCTAAATTTTTATGTAGTTAGTGAAACTCCTTTTGTAATGAGCAGTGTGCTCTAGGTTGTTGGCCTTCCTACAAGTGTAGGCCCCTCTATTTGTAATGACATGCTTACTACAGAAGTATTATCTGACTGTGGGTAGGCTTCCCACTGTGGTTTTTCCCTTTACTGGGTTTTCCACGTACAATTTTTGGTGTCATGTGGATGGTATTTATTCTTTAATTATTGCTTGTGCTTAATTGGTATGTTTGCTATTTCGGTATTTGGTTTATGCATTCCGGTATTGATCTTTGGGTTCTGGTATTAAAATTTTAATTGCTTAAGGTTCCAGTAATCTGGTGACAACTGATTCAACCCCCCCCCTCTCAGTTGTCTTCTGGTTATTTGAACTGTCTAACACCCTTAACTTCTCATCGAGGTACTCAAAAGTATCTTTAGGCATAGGCTTCATAAAGATGTCTGCAATCTATTCCTTTGTAGATATATACTCCAATTTGACTTCTTTCTCATGCACCTTCTCTCTCAAGAAATTAAACTTGATTGATATATGCTTAGTCTTAGAATGCAATACCAGATTCTTTGAAATATTGATAATACTTTAATTATCATAGTAGATAGCAATAGGCTCATCATAACTAACTCCTATATCCTTCAACATCCACTTCATCCAATTTACCTGAGTACAATTGCTAGCAGCAACAATTTATTCAACTTTTGTAGTAGATAAAGAGATAGCATTCAACTTCTTACTCTCTCAAGAAACCAACTTCTTACCCCAAAAGAATGCACCACTAGTACTTCTCTTTTAGTCATCAAAATCACCTCCCTTATTTGTATCTGTAAAATCACTCAAGGTAAATTCATCATTCTTAGGATAGCATAAACCAAAATCAACTCTCCCATTCAAATATTTGAATATCCTTATCATAGTAGTAGCATGAGATTCCTTAGGATCAGCTTGAAATCTAGCAACAAGACATACAAAATTCATTATATCAGGTATATTCTAAGTCAAATACAACAATCCACCAATCATAGATCTATATCTGGTCTTATTAGCTTTCAGAAAATCACCATCCTTTGTCAATTTACATTTGGTCACCATAGGTTTACCAACTGGCTTTGAGTCATCAAAACCAGATTTCTTCAGTAGTTCCTTCACATACTTGGACTGAGATAGGAAAATACATTTATCCAACTGAGTAATTTGCAATCCCAAAAATAACTTCATTTCACCAATCATAGACATCTTAGATTCATTCTGCATCTCTTCAACAAATTTCTTACACAACCAATCATTTCCTCCAAAAATAATCTCATCAAGAAAAACTTCAACAATCAAAATGTTATTCTGATCAATCTTGAAATATAAATTACTATCATGAGTACCTTTATTGAATCTAAGCTTCATCAAATACTTTTCCAATCTAGCTTACCAAGCTATATTGGCATGCTTCAATCCATACAATGCTTTCTTCAAGCAGCAAACCATGTCCTTTTCAACTATCAACTAAAATCCATCTAGTTGTTCAATGTAAACTTATTCATCCAAATCATCATTAAGAAAGGTTTACTTGACATCCATCCAATAAACATTGAAATCTTTGTGAGTAGCATAAGCAAGAAATAATCTAACAACATCAATTCTAGCTACCATGTTCATTCAACTTATTCTGGAAGACCCATTAAGTTCCAATTACATTTTTGTCCTTACGTCCAAGAACAAGTTACCATGTGTTATTATTTTTAATCCAGTTAAGTTCCTCTTCCATGGATTTAACCCAATTGTCATCTTTACATGCTTCATCAACATTTTTAGGTTCAATCTTAAAAATCAAGCAAATTTCTTCTGTAATTCTTCTCCTAGTCATCGCACCTTTATTCTTATCACCTATAATTTGATTCTATGAATGATTCAATCTCACATACCTAGGTGTTTTAGGATTTCCTTGATTTTTAGGTTCTTGAACTCTTTCTTCTCCACTAGCACTTGTACCTTCTTCTTGATTCTCTATCTTTTATGGATCAATCTGAACTTTTTTGGGGTTTGTACTCTCTTTCCATTATCTAAATTGACATCCTAATCATCAAAATCATATCCACAAGATTCGATATGTCTCGCATTTCCTTCATCAAGATTCACATTAGCACTTTCAACAATCTTTCTCAGTATTTTATTGTAATACGGGTAGGCCTTACTTCTAGTAGAATAACCAAGAAAGATTCCTTCATCATATCTTGCATCAAATTTTCCAAGATCTTCATCTCTCTTAATGTAACATTTACTTACAAAAATTCTAAAATACCTAACTATAGAAGTATGACCAAACCATAACTCATAAGGGGTCTTACCAGTATCACCTTTGATATTTACCTGATTAAGAGTGTATACTTTAGTACTAACATCTTCTCTCCAATACACATGCAACACATTTCCTTCAATCATCATGGTTCTAGAAGCTTCCAAAATTGTTCTATTCTTTCTCTCCACAACACCATTTTGTTGTGGTGTTCTAAGAGCGGATAACTATCTCTTAACTTCATGCTCTTCACAGTATGTATTAAACTCACAGGAAGTAAATTCTCCACCTCTGTCAAAACTCAAACACTTCAGATTCAATCTAATCTCTTTCTCAACCATAGCTTTGAAAATTTTGAACTTCTCCAATGCCAAAATTTTCCCTTGAGAAAGTAACCCACATCATCCTTGAATAGTCATGAATGAGCAACATGAAATACCTGTCACACTGCAAGCTTCTCACTATAGAGGGACAACACAAATCAGTATGCACAAGAGACAATAATCCATTGGAATTATATTGTTTTCTCTTATAAGTAACTCTTTTCTTCTTCGCTAATTGACATTCCTTACATACTAGATTAGAAGACTTCATTAACTTAGGTAGATCTCTTACTACTTGAGTAGAACTTATCTTAACCATGCAATCAAAATTCACATGACACATTCTTCTTTTCCATAAACAACTTATCATCAATTTGAGAATTCAAGCAACTTTTACTACTAGCATTCAAGTGAAAGATATTACATTTAGTGTTTGTACTTGATGTAATCTTAGTTTTGAAGCTACTCAAGATCTTACATTGGCCATTTTTGAATTGCAAGTTATATCCCTTATCAACCATATGACCAAAACTCAAAAGGTTATTCTTAAGACCTTCAACATATAAAACATCATCAATATTATGATTGCCATCAAGAGAAATTGAACCTCTATCATGGATTACACAAGCTTTGTTATCACCAAATCTTACTATACTTCCACCACATTTTTCCATATTTACAAACTTGCTCTTATCACCTGTTAGATGATGAGAGAAACCGCTATCAATTACCCATTCATCTTTCTATTCAACTTTAGTAGCTAGGGCTTTCTCTTCATTAATTTAGGTTTTAGAATCTATAGTTAGTGGATTATATTCCTTGATATCAATGAACACAAATTTATCTTCTAAATTTCCCATATCAGACTCATCATCAAAACCTTCATCAACAACATAATAACACTTCTTTTGATATTTAGACTTATATGGCTTAAATGGCTTCTTGGGATTCCTATCTCTTTCTGGACACCTTGATGCAAAATGTCCTATCTTATTACATGAAAAAAATTTAAGAGGTAACTTTCCTTCATACTCATTGACACCTTTAGGCAGTCTTTTGGCAAAAGTGCTGCAAGCTCCTCAAGCTCTCTTTCTTTAGAATTAGGAAGAGAGTTACCCAGCTATCTCAACTCAAAAGCAGCAAGCTTACCCATCAACATATCTCTGGTCACATTTGTTACAATCCAGATCTCATAAGTAGTAGCAACTTTATGTTTGTAAGCAGGAGGCAAGGATCTCAACACTTTAGCAAATCTCAAATTCTTCTCATACTCCACCGACACATCTGATACCGCACACAAGCTCATTCACTTTTTGAATAAAAGAAGTAATGTTATCATCCTCACTCATTCTTAGCGTCTCACACTTTCCCTTCAAGCTCTATAACTTAGCAACTTTCACGTGACTATCACCTTCATGCAAGGTCTCCAATTTTACCCAAATCTCATGAGAATTCTATAATTCCATCACATTAGTCATTTAAGAATTAGTTAAGGCAATCAACAATGCTTCCTTACCTCTAATGTTGTATTCTAATTCCTTTATCTCATCCGAAGTAGTAGGACAATTCTGAGGAACATTATATACATTCTTAGTAATCTTCTTGTTATCTTCTCCAATGCATCTCAAATGACATTGCATCCAACTCTTCCAGAGAGTTTAGTTTGGTCCATCAAATCTCAGAGTATCCTTATTTGAAGAAAATGTTTCCATCCTGGATCTCCTCAAGTGATCAAGCTTCTTTTGGAGGATCTATCTTTGATACCAATTGTTTGCAGTAAAATGAGAGGGGGGGTGAATCAGTTTGCTCAAAAACTTTCTGCAACTTATACCAAAAAAAAGATTTGAAGATTAACAATTAAAGCATGAAATAACAACACCTTAATAACACATATAACACCAAGATTTTTTATGTGGAAAACCCGGTTAAGGAAAAAAAACACGGTGGGAACCTACCCACAATGAGATAATAAAATGTTAGGAGTAAGTGAGAATATTACAATGGGGAATGCACATGCATTAAGGCACACTTCCAAGAGCTCACCACTCAAGTACCAAATCAGAAAGGGCTACAACCCTTAGAGAAGGCTTACTTCCTTACAAGAAGACTCATGACCTTACAATAGCTTTCGTATTATATCTAGAGAATCATGAACTGAAAGTATAGCATCTCCACATGCCCGAGTATAGTTCTAGTTAAGCTCACTGTCTGATCTTCTCTACAACACACTTCTTTAGATAAATTCGCACAACTCGGCAAAACTTCACTGCTACTGGATGATTAATACATTATTCACTCATAGTATTCCTCACACAATGATTATTACATACATTTATACAAGTCATCAACGTATATTTCAAGGTCATCTCATCACACATTACATATTACAAAAATCTAATCACACATGCCACAATAATATATGCGAACCAAAATAATGTCGGCTAAGACATAGTCTGGACCTAAACAACCACCATAAATATGAAACACCTCCATGAATTATACCTCGATCATCCACAACACACTACAACATCATGAATGTCGCATAACACAAAGAACACCACCGAACATAAAAAAAACTTCAATAACATGCACAACAATCAATGTGAACCACCAATACACATAGCACATGATTTAGAAACATCCACAAGCAATTTGAATCACACCGCAACAACCACAACAACTCGCACTACCAGAATCATTATAATCTCACTACCAAATCATAAGAACACTCACAAAACTAACTATAAAACTTAAAGATTTAATTGCGGACCTTCAAATAATGAACCACTTGAATTGAGGACATACATCCATGTTCAAAACTCATCCCACACATCCACAACTAAAGATATTGCAATTTTAGAGATACCAGAACCTGCCAATATTGAACAACTAAAAAACCAACCTCAATATCGGATCTCATAACTCAATCAAATCACCATGTGGACCTCTAAATTTTTTTTTGAATCAATTAGAGATACTTATCACAAAACCCATTAATCTACATTAGCTCATCTGCAACACACAGGCTAAACCAACTTACTTACTCTGACTGCAACACTAAAACATAGAGAGAGGAATATGTTGACATCAATGAAAACACATTACTGATTCCAATCACTATCCAATATCCCTCTCTCTCCCTCCCTAATTATATCTCTCAAACTCTACCTCCCCCTCTCTTCCTCCATCCATCCCTCTCTAATATTTTTCTTTCATATCTCTACCTATATATCTTTCACTGCTCTTTAATCATCCCCCTCTCTCCCTCCTATTTCACTCTCTACTCTTTTTCTCACCTCTTTCTACCACCCCCTCCCACTCTCTTACCCAACCTCTCTCTCTTTCATTCTAATCCATGTGATATATCCATACATCTTCGTCCATCCTTACCTCTCTAATTAACTCTCTCTACCTATCTCTCTCTATCTCTCCCTCCCTCCTTCCATCTCTTCTCTTTTTCTCACCTCTATCTCTCCACACTTCCCTCCTGTCCTCTCTATGTCTCACTGTTACCCACCCCTTCTCTCCCTTCCTCTTTCTCCCTTTCATTAATGCATTGTATCTAGATAAATATAATAAAAAAATTAAGTTTACTACACTTGATCTATGAATAGAGGGTGGGCCTATCCCATCCATACTAGACACCTATGTTATTTTTATCTACATAGTGCCCCTACATAGACACTTGCATCATATAGATCACCCCTTTGGTATGGGGAACCTCTTCTAGCTTCTAAATTTGAGATTCAATTCCCATATTCTTTGTCAACCCATCTAGTTGATAACATTGGTGTCCTAAGCATATCTATTTAATTTTCTCTATAATTTTATCTCTCTTAATCCTTGTCCATGTTTGTTTTCTTGCATAATAAACAATCATGTCTATTTGAGTCTATTTTCCACCCCTCTCTATCTCTTACCAACCCCCTCTTTATCCCTCCCCCTCTCTAACTCTCTCTACCTCTTTATATCTCTCAATATGGCTCTCCCCATCTCTCTATGCATGTCTCTTTGTACCCAATTCTCACTACCTCCCTCTCCCTCCCTTCCTCTCCCTCTCTCTCCCTTAATCTCCCTCTAACTCTCTATCTGCCTCTCTCTCTCTCTCTCAATATGTCTCTCCCTCCATCCATCTCTCTATATCTCTCTTTGTCTAACTCTCTCTAACTATTTCTCCCTCCCTCTCTACCTATCTCTCTCACCCACTCTATTTATATTTACCTCTCCTTGCATTCCTCCCTCCTTATCTATCTCCCTTGCTAACTCTCTCTATCAATCTCCCTCCAACCTTCTCTCATCTCTCTCTCTCTCTCCTATCTCTCCATTAATTCTCTTTCTCTACTCTTTTTTGAAAAAAATGTAGGACTAAGAGGGGGGTGAATCAATCTAGAGAAATACTTAAACTTTATTCCATAATCCACAACCAATTTAACCTTACTCTTGTTAGTAGAAATGAAAGATAAAATAATGAAACAACATGCATAAGAAAACAACATTTTTACATGGAAAACCCAAACAGGGAAAAACCATAGTGAAATTTGACACACAATATAAGAAATGATTACAATTTTATTTTAGGCTCACTACCAAGGAAGCAAAATACTCCCTATCGAAATTGCAAAATGAGATGCACTATCATAGGGAAAGATAAGAAGGCTTTGCAAGTGAGATGCACTACCTCAAGGAAAGATAAAGAGCTTAAAGTGAAGATGCACTATCTTCAATCAAGGTACATGAATATATGAATCGAGAACGAATCGGCCTTTGGCAACACAGCCTTCAAAAATCACCACCTATGAAGTTGTCCTTAAATCTCTATCTCAAGCAACTAACTTTACAACAAGCACCACATAATTTCTTTGTCACAACTTTACATCATTGAATTCTCAAATGATATAATCATGTAAATGTAACGCACATATTGATCCACACACACATATACACCATCAACATTGATTTGATCTTCTATATACCATCTTCTTCTTTGCAAACATCAATTAGGTTGGTTGGAGAAGAGGACAAACATAGTTATCATTATAGAGACCATCAAAATATAAATGTGGTGAATGTGGCCTAATCTAGAAGATAGAGAGGACCTAAAAACATCATATCACTCCTTTTGAAGTAGTTGAAAATAATTCACATGCTCTCACACTCCTTCAAGGTCAACAACAAGGTAACATATAGATACACCAAGAAATTGACCACAAGTTGGCCCAAAATATATCTTCTAGATGAACAAGATTAATGTAGATCCCTACACACCAAGGAAGGACCTAAAAATAAATGTGACACAATCTTCAAAGCAAGCAAAGACACCTTCAATTTTACCACGAGTAGAAGAACAACATTTGTTGGTCAAACCAAACCAATTACCTTGAAACATCCATTACAATCACAATGCAACATCGAATAGACCATATAACATGATGCATATCACACCAAGACATTCCTTGAACATCTAACAACATCCTCAAATCCCTATTTCATCTTTCCATAACAAGATCGTGTTGGCACAACACAACTGATACAAAGTATTTCATTCTAAATAGATAATCAAACAAATATTACATTACCACTACTTGCAAACCACATCAAAATTTGATAATTGAATTGAGATACAACATAGACATCATAAACATGTCCTCCAAGTCATAGCACCTAAAACAGTAATGCAAATAAATATGTAGCATTTCCTAGACCAATTTTGATAAACAACTAGACTACCATCCAACTGCATTACAATATAGGAGTACAATGTCCATAGAGCATGAACATTATGTTCAAGTCTACAAGTCCATATTATCTAATACAAAGGAATGCAGATCATTCTTCTACACACATATCAATACATACTTCTATGCCAATATGTTTTATCAAACTTATAAGGATTAAAATATCTCAGAAACATATCTCACACAATACAATATCTTCATTGTAATTTCATGCATCTAATCCTCATCTTAATATATGCAAAAGCCTAATTCCTAACCATTTCCTCTTCTCTATTGTGCATAGGAATAGGTGCAAATTTGCAATCTTCAAAATCAACATTACTCTTAGAGGCGAATAGGATCCCCTTTGGACAATGAAAACTGTGGAGGACTAGAGTGACAAGAATTTTGGTCATAACATTTCAAGAGATCCTTCTGGGAATAGATCCGAACACTAATATTTTTCTCAGTTCCAACTTTTTGGCTCTGTCTGACAACTGTAGCTCACTATTCATATGTTTTTACTTCAATTCCATCATATTTACCCTTATTTTAGCACTTTCACAATTCAACTTAAAAGAGGATAATCAACCCCTAACCCAAGTGAATCTAATAGGATTTCCCAACCCTAATGTTTCTAATTTGAGGTTAGATCTATCAATATTGTCCCTCTTTTAGTGCAGTGGTCTCTAAGCAAAAATTAGTGGTTTTACCTTAATGATGGAAACCCTAATTTTTCACCATTACATTTTAGTGAACTTGATAGCATCCTAAATTGTACTTCCTTACAATTTTATTCTCATTTGGGCCCTCACCTTGGCATTCATGTCTCGAGGCCTGATTAGAGCCCTGATTCTACTTGCACCATGCAATAAGTTCATCTTTTTCAGCATGTACACTTTTTGTCCTTCATTTCTTGTTCACGAACCTAGATCCCGTGTCAGCTCATGTTAGAAAATTAAGTTGGTTTTTGAAAAATATGTATTAAATAAGGCCTACCCCTCTCATTTTGATATACATTCAATCAATTGATTGAAAAATTCAAGAATCAAGCATTCATTCAAATTCAAGTGAGAAAGCAATCAGTCTTGTTTCAAGCATTGGAGCAAAAATAAGGACAAGTTTCAAGATTTCGAGTTGACATTCTTGTTCTATGTGTATGAAGGCTTCATGGCACCCTATTTCCTTGTGGAGACAAACAAAAATCCATTAAAATGTATATCATTAGTGTTTTAGACATTATTCAACATTTCTCTCACAAGGAAATAATTTCCATTACAACAATTCAGATACATTTCATTTTTATTTCATGGTTAGTTCCAAAACTAAGGTTTGACCTAAGAAAAACCCCTATTCCTCACCATTTTCCCTTCTCTAATGTTCATAAGAACAGGTGCAAAGTTGCAATCTTTAGAATCAACATTATGCACATAGACGAATAGGTTCCCCTTTAGATGGTGAAAAGGGTGGAGGACCAGAGCAACGAGCATTCCAGTCTTCACATTTTAGGAGATCATTCTAGGAATAGATCTAAACACTTATATTTCGCAGACCCAAGTCCATGGCTTTTTTTGACAATTGTAGCTCACTGTTTATCATATTTACTTCAATTCCAACACATTTACCCTACTTTTAGCACTTTCACAATTCAACGTGAAAGAGGGTTTTAATCCTAAATCCTAGTGAATCTAATAGAATTTATCAGCCCTATCTTTTCTCATTTGAGGCTCTATCTATTGGGTTCACTCCCTCTTTTAATGTTGTTGTCCCTAAGAAAAAATTAGCATTTTTTACCTTAATGGTGGAAACCCTAATTTTTCACCATTACATTTCGGTGAACCTGACATCTTACACTTTAATTTTTTTACTTATTTTCTTAGATCTAAGTGTTTACACATTTCAAATTCGAATTTACATTTACAAGTTTAAATTTCAATTGAATTCCAAAAATTTAGAGATTAAATTCACAAAAACCCCAATTTTTAATTCTAAAATTGAGCTTATCGGTTGTCTAATTTGGATCCAACATTTTTTCAGAATTGATTATTCATGCAATTTCCAATTCAAATTTGCACTCATAGATCCAATTTTTAATTTAATTCCATAAATTTAGGGGTTGAATTCATAAAAGCCCTAATTTATAATTCTAAAATTTACATGTGGGTTGCATAATTTTTCAAACCAATTTTCAGATCTGATCTTTATGATATGGTATGTTATTATCTAGAGTATTTTATCTTTCAAATTCACAAATCAAATTGTTCAATTAATTGGTTAATCAATCATTTTTACAAAATTTTACATTGTTTAATCATAATTTTCAAATTCAAATTCAAATTTCCCTACTTTGTGCATGAGTTTTACCACTATTAGTCCTACCGATAATATTCTCATTAGAAGCTAGAGAATTAAGTATTCCCAAGGTTTAACTACTAAGGATATGGAGTCTAATTTGGATAAATTATTTCATGAGAATGTTGGTGATCGTCTACTCCAACAAATGAAATCATTTATCTTAATTCTTTACATAATTCTCATGATGAGGGTGAGTCGCTAACTAGGGTTCCCATTGATCAATTGGAGAAGATTGACAATTAATTTGAAAATCTTCAACAATGGATAAGTCAACAATACCCAAAATGTGAGGCAATCCCATTGGTTGAAGGATTAAAAATAATGGTTCAAAGTGATAAACTTAGTGTTGATTTGTTGTGTAGCCTTACTCATATTGTTGACACAAATATTATTCCTATGAAAAGTTGTGTCGAATTCGTTGGTTACACCCAAACCCCTATTCAAGTTAATCATTCTATTCCTATGCCTACATCCTTGCCCAGTGTTCCTATTTTCACATCTTATATCATGACTACTTCCATGCAAAATGTTAATCTTGTTAGTCAGTTCAAATAACTGGAAGACAACTAAGAGGGGGGAGGGGTGAATCAGTTGTCACTGATAACCGAAACCATTAGCAATTTAAACTTTAATACCAAAACCCAAAACATTAATACCGGAATAGCAGTTAATCCAATCAAGCAAAAAAAATAATCACAGAATAAAAGCCATCCACATAACACCAAGATTTATACATGGAAAACCCGGTAAAGGGAAAAACCATGGTGGGAAGCCTACCCATAGTCAGATAATACTTTTGCAATAAATATGTGAATTACAATTGAGGGGCCTGCACTTGTAGGAAGGCCAATAGCCTAGAGTGCACTGCTCATCACAAAAGGAGCCTCACTAACTACATATAAATCCACACTACAATTTGGAGAAGTGTTGAACTGCAAAAGATAGCATCTCCTTTTCCTGAGTATAGTTTTGGTTAAGCTCAAGACCGGAGGACTAAATCCTCTTACATAAACCCAATTTGATCTCCAATGATCGACAACCTCCTCTACCTGAATGATATTACATTATTCACATGTTACATTCCTTGACCGTGATCTCTAATAATAACCATAATGATCTACAACGAGATCTTACATCTATATATACAAACCCTCGACCATAAATAATTAGGTCGGCCACTAGATAATAAACTATTACATAATTACAAACCATGTCGGCCTTAGACCAAACAAATAATATTCAACACATAAGACATCCTGGAAATACATTGATAGGTTCAATCCACATGTTACATTAAAGTCAGTCCATAACCTAGATCAACCAGGACCCAATATAGGTCCACATGCTACAACAATGATCTCCATCCACCAAGTCTCGAACATGATTGACAACAACATCCTGAAACTCCACCAGAAGTTGCACCAACACCACTTATGCAATTCATCAAAGATCTCCACCAAAAGCTTTGTCAGTGAAACCCTCGCTGAAACCAGAAACTAAGCTTCTAAGCAAGCAGGATAGAATGTGATCATCAAACTAAAACCAACTGAACAAATATGAGCAGGAGTATCATGAACAAGCCAATTTCATCACCAAACTATACTGAAGCCTACAGGATCATGTCAGATCCAAGTTAACCAGAAACCTCTCAGCCTAAAGGGACCAGAAGGGTGTCGATAAAGCATCCAAATAGCTAGTGTTGGCATCAATGACAAAACATCAATGAAACACATAATCAATTCCACCAAATGGCCAACAATCTCCCCCTTTGGCATTGCTGGCAACACTAGATGTGAAAAACATCTAAGTACCAAGAAATGCCAAACAAGTCTCTATTGCCATTTTGGCACTATGTTGTCATTGATGTCAACTGGCATGATGGCGATCCAAATAAGGTGAGCATAAAGAATGAAGGTCTACTAGTAAAGAAACTGGTTTGAAGGATAAATAAACTAATCTGAAGTATGGTTGCTTGTTTATGATGAAGAGGTAGAATGTTAAAGTTGTCACACACCACCAGAGGTGAATATGTGCAACTAGTATAAGATGCTCTACCCATTAACAGAAGAAGAAAACTCTATCAGCAAAGGGATATACCTATATGTGTTTTCTAGATCGACTGTGTGTTGGTGGGCCATGTCTTGATCATTGTGATGCTATGTGAAGCAGACGTGGCAAACGTGTTGTGGTTGGTGAAACCTCATCGATAGGGTTGATGAAATAGATAATCACCATTAATGGAGGAGCCACAAATCATGGGATTGTATCTGACTGATTACAACTCAAGAAAGAAGGAATGACAAAGGAAGATTAGAGAGTACTTGGCTCCTGAATCTATGCAAGGGAAATTTGATTCAGGAAGTCCTCGAAAAGAAAACTTTTGAAGCGCCTTATGTGTCAACTGATTTCATGACAGAAGATCTGATTCGAGATTGCTAGTTCCAGAAAATGTGCATTGGATAATGGAAACTGTGTGCAGGTGCATCCTTCTAGGACAACTGATTGATCCAAGATATGCGGGATTAGATCTCATGAAGATTGTGTTGTAAAGAGGAAACCCTTACCGCTCAGGTTTTTGAATTGCATTTTGGCGGGCATTCACCGTATAAGAAATGAGAGCTCTAGATGGGAAAGGTTGTTCTATGTTGTGAAGATTGAGGAAAGAAGAGAAGTGAGAGGGAGCAAGGAGAAAAATTCAGAAGGAGTTCTGAGAAAGTTGCAGTATGAGTGAGAAAGCAAACCAATGAGAGGATTCTAGCAGTAATATCATAGTCTTGTAGTTGAGCCTAGCTAATAATGTGTGGCAGAGCAGGTAGCATCCTAGTGTGACACAGTTTGTTGAGAGACTATGTGTGAGAGGGAGAGAAAGATAACAAAGGTCAAGAAATAGAGACAACAATCTCACAACTGGTAGTGTGAGTTTCAGTGGAGGAGAAAAGACTATCAACTGACAGAGAGTTATTTGATTCAAGAGTTGCAGAATTCATTTGCAACAAGAAGCCTTAATTGTATCCAAATAGTATTTCAATATACACCACCAAGTTGAATCTTGGTGCAGGGGTTGGTGCTTCTTAGGTTGGTACCCAAAATATTTATAAGTTTGTGTTTTACTTGTGAGGCTAGATTGGAGCAATAGTCTCTAGCAGCTTTTCTCACCGAGGTTTTTCCCATATTGGGTTTTCCTCGTAAATATGGTGTTATGAGTTACTTGTGTGTGAATGGTCTCTTTGGCTTTCTTTCTTGTATTATCGGTGTGACTGTTTAAGTGGTTAAGTAAATAACTAATATTCTTAAGTTAGATCATAAAAGGAAAAACTTAGGAACCACTGATTCACCCCACTCATAGTGGTATTATGTGTTCAACAATTGGTATCAGAGCCTAGGTTCTTGGTTATCTTTAATCCTTGGGTAGATTCTGGATTTTGAGTACAATGGAAAGAAGTGAGTCCACTTCCTCAAAAGCCCCCATGTTTGATGAATCCAACTATGCCTTCTGTAGCAGAAGAATGGAGACCTATATTTCATCTCTTGGTTTTGATGTGTGGATGCCGATCAAGAATGGGTATGCCATTCCTAATACTCCTCCCTCTGATCCAGATGTAAAATAGAGTATGAGAATAATATAAAGGCAAAACATGCTATCTTGAGTGGACTATCCGATAATGAATTTGTCATATTCATACACTGTATTTCAACAAAAGAGACATGGGAAAAATTGCAGAGGTTGTTTGAGGGAGATGCAAAAGTCAAAGAAGTCAAGCTGCAAACACTAAGGGATCAACTTGAAAGCATCAAAATGAAAGATGATGAAAAGATTGCAGACTATCTTCAAAGATTTGATGAAACTGTGAATACCATTAGAGGACTTGGAGAAGAGATTGTAGATGAGATTCTTGTCAAAAAGATAGTTAGATCTCTCACTCCTAAATATGATACTAAGGTGTCAGCCATTGAAGAACCCAAGGATCTAAAGACTTTTACAATGGATGAGCTATTTGGCTCCCTGATAGCCTATGAGATGAGAAGAAATGGTGATACTTCCTCAAGGAAAGAAGTAGCATTCAACATCACCAAAAATGGCAAAGAAGTTGTTACTCACAAAGAATCTAGTGAAGATTCTAATGCAGAAGTAGCAAACTTTATCAGGAAGCTCAAAAGAGGATTCAGCCGGTACAAAGGAAAGTTGCCACTTAAGTTCTTCAACTGTGGAAAGAAAGGACACTTCGCTGCAAACTATCCCCACAAAGAAACCGACGGAGATGAGTCAAGAGAGTTCAAAAGATCTTCCGGCAAAGATAGTGAAAAGAATGACTACTGAAATGGAAGAAGAGGCTACCAGAACCAGAACAACTTATATACCTTTGAGGAGGACACAAAAAATGATGAAAATGCATTAGAAGATGATGACCATGAGAACAACAGAAAAGTCAATCTCTTCATGGCACTTGATAGACCAGCTGATGAAGATGAGGAAGAAGTGGATGTTGAGGCTGAAGTGGATTTGGAGAGGGAACTTATAAGTTCTCTTGAAGAATTAAGTAAATCAAGAAGAGTACTCAAGAGGGTTAATCTTGTTGTAGTAAATGAACAAGATCTTTTGAAACAATCTCTAGAAGAGTCCGGTCAAGTCATATTTGACTTGAAGTTGCAACTAGAAGAAACTAAGAGGATTAGTGAAGCTACGACCTTTGATCTGACAAATAAAGAAAAGGAGCATCAAGAGCTGGAAGTTGAAATAATAAGGCCCAGAAAGGAGCTTGAAGAAAGCAAGGAAGAAATAAAAATAAGGAGCAAGTATGAAGGCAACACTAAGGCCTTAGATAAGATGTTGAGCAAACAAAAGCAATCCAAAGACACCGGTGGCTTAGGTTTTGAAGAAGGTCAAAGTTCAACCCACAAAGATAAATCCAAAAAAGAAATAATGTTCACCTCTTCAATTTAAGGTGAAGGAAAGAAGGAATTCACTGTAGGCAAGGATACCAACAAAAAGACATATGCAGATGTTGTTGGAAATCATCACTCAAACTGGTATGCAGAAATGAACTAGAGGCCACACTTCTTGCACCAAAATGCAGATCCAAGGAGAAATGCCAGAATTGATCGTGAAGGATTCACCAGATTTAACAACATGAAGGGAAGACCCTCTATGAGGCAATCCCATTCAGGACCAAGACAACTTAACTGGTATATTTCAAACTTTCATGGTTATTGTTACCAATGCAATAAATTTGGACACAGAATAGCTCACTATAGATTAAACAATAAGCCTTCTATGAATTATGAAAGTATAAACCCATTTAATACACTCTGGGATATAAATGTTGTATGCTATCAGTGCAATGGATATGGTCATAAGAGTTTTGATTGTAGGAAGAATAAACCTGCACCCTACAATAGTTTTAAGGATGGTCCCTTTAATGAAAATGTAAAATGCTATAACTGTCAAGAATTTGGACACAACGAAGTTATGCAAAAACAAGAAGATAAAGCAAGTGAGGTAAATCTATATCAAGGGCTAGTAACTAAACATGAGCTCAATATAGCAGTAGACCAAAAGAAGGAAATCAAACTAGTTTGGGTTGAGAAAGAAAAGGAATAGGCCAAATCAAGTCTCTTAGTATAGACGACCTTGCATGTTGAAAGGAAAAATATATGGGTGGCAGATAGTGGTTGTTCAAACCATATGACTGGTGACAAAAAGAAATTCATCAAACTTGGAGACTCTAGAATGGTGGATCAGTAAGGTTTGGAGACAACTCCTCCATCAAAATAAAGGGAAAAGGAACTCTAAGAATTGATGGAAAACTAAAGGCACATGGTGTATATTATGTGGAGGGCCTCATGCATAATCTGTTGAGTGTGAGTCAGATGTGTGACAAAGGTTACAAATTCACCTTTGACTCAACCGGTTTCCAGATAAAGAAAGACAATACCGATAAAGTTGTGGTAGAAGGAAAGAGGACTGATAAAAATGTTTATAATATGAAGGAATGCTATGAGTCCCAATGTATGTTAGGACAAGTAGATGAAAGTTGGTTGTGGCACAAAAGATTAGGTCACATCAATTTTGATAACTTAGTTACAGTAAGAAAAAAGGGACGTGTGAGGAATATTCCACCCATCATCAAATGGTAAACACATTTTGTGATGAATGTGTAAAAGGTAAGAAAACAAAAGTGAGTTTCAGGACAAAGGAGCACAACACTTGAAGACCACTTGAAATTGTGCATACAAATCTGTGTGGTCCAACTCAAACAAGAGCACTTTCTGGTGAAAGATAATTTATGCTCTTCATTTATGACTACTCAAGGATGACATGGGTCACATTTTTGCAAGATAAATCACAAGCATTTGAAAGATTCAAGATCTTTCAGAAAAAAATGGTGGAAAAGGAAATTGGGTACATATTAAAATGTCTAAGATCAGATAGGGGTGGAGAGTTCACATCAAATGAATTTGAAGATTATTGGGAAAAACATGGAATTAGAAGGCAATACTTTGCTCCTAGAACACCACAGCAAAATGGTGTGGTAGAAAGGAAGAACAAGATAGTCAAGGAGATGGCCAGAACAATGTTAAATGAGGCCAATCTGCCAGATACATATTGGAAAGAAGCTGTTCACACTGCTGCATATACTTTGAACTGGGTTCAATTAAGAACAAACAACAAAATGGCACCTTATGAGTTATGGTGTGACTGGAAGCCCTCTGTTAAATACTTCAAAGTATTTGGAAGCAAGTGCTTCACCAAGAAAGATGTGGATGGTTTAGGAAGTTTTGACTCTAGGAGTGATGAAGGAATCTTTCTTGGTTACTCATCTAACAACAAAGCCTACAAATGCTACAATAAAAAGGCTAAGAAGGGTTGTTAAGAGTGTGCATGTCAAAGTTGATGAAGATATGCACAGAGGATGTCAACCACAAGTTAACCAATATGATGACTCCGATGATGAATATTGTGATGTTCAGATAGATACTGAACCAGAGGTAGAATCCAAGAAGGTCCCCAACCAGTATGTATAGTTTAATTACGCGGAAGAGCAAATTTTGGGAAATAAGAGTGATGGTGTGCAGACTAGAAGAAGACTTGCCCAAAATGATGAACAAGTCAACCTATGCCTCATGACTAAAGTTGAACCCAAAACTTTCAGTGATGCTAGCAAGAGACAAGAATGGATGGATGCCATGGAAGAACAACTGCACTAGATTGAGAAGAACAAGACTTGGGAATTAGTCCCTAGACCGGAAGACAAGAACATCATTAGCACAAAGTGGGTCTACCGGAACAAGATGAATGAAGAAGGTAACATTGTAAGGCATAAAGCTAGACTAGTGTGCAAAGGATACTCTCAAGTAGAGGGGATTGACTTTGAAGAAACATTTGCATCGGTGGCTAGATTAGAAGCAATTAGGATGTTTCTAGCTTACTCTGCCTACAAGGGCTATAAATTATACCAAATGGATGTAAAAAATTCTTTTCTAAATGGAAATTTAGAAGAAGAAGTATACATGGAGCAATCAGAAGGATTTCTGCTACATGATGATGAGACATTTGTGTGTCAGTTAAAGAAGGCTATGTATGGTTTAAAGTAAGCTCCCAGAGCATGGTACTCAAGATTAGATCAGTATCTGAAGGAGAAGGGATTCAAAAAGGGAAGTGCTGATAGCAATTTGTACATAAGGAAAGATGGGAATCACATGATTATTGTGGTTGTGTATGTAGATGAGATCATCTTTTGAGGCAACAAGGATACTCTTTGCAAAGAGTTTGCTGATCAGATGCAGTCAGAATGTGAGATGTCAATGCTTGGTGAGCTGACTTACTTCCTTGGCTTACAGATATTACAGAAAGATAAAGGAATCTTTATCTCACAAGTCAAGTATGCAAAGGAGATGCTAAAGAAATTCCAACTAGAAGATTGCAAATCGGTAAGTACCCCCATGGTGATCGACAACAAATTGAGAAAGAATGATGAATCACCGGAGGTGGATCAGATTCTGTACAAATCCATGATAGGCAGTCTACTGTATCTAACTTCTTCAAGACTAGATATAGTTCAGGTAGTATATGGTAGCTAGATTCCAAGCTGCACCAAAGCAGTCACACATGAATGTTGTTAGCAGAATTTTTAGGTACCTACAAGGAATGCTCAGCTATGGTTTTTGGTATCCTAAATAGGGAGATTTTATCTTGGAAACATACACTGATGCCAATTGGGCAAGATGCATTGATGATAGAAAGAGCACAAGTGGTGGTGCATTCTTTCTAGGTGTCTGGTTGGTCTCTTGGCATAGCAAGAAGTAGGACTCGGTCTACTTATCTACTATTGAAGCTGAGTACATTATTGTTGCTACATGCTGCTCTTGGGTGCTTTGGATGAAGAAGACTCTCAAAGATATATAGGTGGACATCACTAAACCTATTCTCATCTGGTGTGACAATTTGAGTGCAATCAACATAGCAAAGAATCTGGTCATGCATTCTAGAACAAAACACATTGCTATCAAATATCACTTTCTCTGAGAGAAGCTTGAAGGAAAAGAGATGATGATGGAATATGTCCCCACTGGTGAACAAGTAGCAGACATTTTCACAAAACCGTTACCGGTAAGCACTTTTGAGTACCTCTAACACAATTTAGGAGTTGTGTCATCTACCTAGGAAGGCTTTATGTGGCTTAGGGGGAGCTGATAGTGGTCAAATGTGGAGCTTGGTATGGATCAAAGGGGGAGAAATGTACCGGTATGAAGTGAATCATGAGAAGTTGACATCAATGCCAAATAGGGAGATTGTTGGCATTTTGGCACTATGTTGTCATTGATGTCAACTGACATGATGGAAATCCAAATAAGGTGATCATAAAGAATGAAGGTCTACTGGTAAAGAAATTGGTCTGAAGGATAAAGAAACCAATCTAAAGGATGGTTGCTTGTTTATGATGAAGAGGCAGAATGTTAAAGTTGTCTCACACCACTGGAGGTGAAGATGTGCAACCGATATAGGATTCTCTATCAATTAGTAGAAGAAGAAGACTCTATCAGCAAAGGGATATACCTATATGTGTTTGCCAAACTGACTGTGTGTTGGTGGGCCATGTCTTGATCGTTGTGACACCAGTTGGCATTTGATGAACTGGTATGTTGGCATATGATGATATGATAATAATGTATGTTGTTATTCATGTCAGTAAGTTTAGGTCAATCAGTATGAAGATTGGAGGAAGTTGGTATTGATGATCAAGTTGGAGAACCAGTATGAAGAGATGTAGTGAACTAGTATCAGGGTTTCACTAAGTGTGACTACCGGTTGGTAGTCTCAACTCTACGGTTTCCACTTTGGAAATCTAGCTTGTGCAATGCAACCGATGATATTTTGTGATGAGTTAGCTAAGAAATGAGGATGAGATCGAGATGCCATGCCAATTTTGTGCATGTGAAGATCGATTGCATTAAATGTCTACCTCAGGAATGAACATTCTTCTTAGTGGTATGAGAAGAAAGCGTGATGGGTTACTAATTTCTATGTGTGGTGAAGATTGGATGATGCAGAATGACTTGTGATCTGTTTAAGATTATTTCATTTTATGTTAAGTGTTTTGTACAGTCAAGATTGGACCGCTTGTAATTGTAAACCTAAGATACTTAGGGTTTGGGGTTTATGCTACTGACCTAATTGTTGTCTATAAGGTTGATGATGTTTGTTATTGTAAGTTGTTGGCAAATTTGTGTATGTATCCGAGTGATGAGATACTTCCCAGACCAGTGAGAGAAAAATGCAGAGTGTGATTGCAGAGTAGATGAACTGAAAAGGATCTACCTTAGCATATAGTGTTGTTATCACATCAGAGTTTTACCTGTTGTCTTCTAACCATTTCAACAGAAAGAAAATCCCTTTTTCGGGTAGTTTTAAGAGGCTTACTATAAATCCTCTAACCAGGTGACTCAAGTTCATTGAGTTCTTTAAATCCTCTAGCAAGGTAACCTTTAACAGGGTTTCAACCTTTAACAAGGTATATAGACATCCCTTAACCGGGTGATCTTTAACAGGATCGGTTCCTAGCAGAACCTTATTGTAAAGTCTTTAACCGGACTAGGATCCTAATAGAGTGAGCTTCAAAAGAGTTCAAAACAAGCTTGTGGGTATTCATCCCCACTGTGTTTTTTCCCATCTGGGTTTCCACATAAAAAATCTGTGTCATGAGTTGTGCATTTTCATGTGATGATAAAGTATTCTTTGTTTTGGTGATTATGCATGCAAAGCTAATAGTTATGGTATTATTGATACAACACATGCATATGTTTATGGGTGAAGTAGTTATCAAGTATTGAATATATTTGTAGTATTCAATTTTACCTATTTATGTTGTCTAAAGTCTTACTATGTTTTAACCAGTATTGCCATGGTTAAGTTCAGTAATGAAGACAATCGGGTATCATTATAAGTTGTGGAGAAGTTTTTGTATGTATTGATTCACCCCCCTCCCTCTCAGTACTAGTTAGGGTATCTGTTGCTCATCATTATTCATCAATTGGTATCAGAGTGACTCCAGGTTGGTGATATAATCTTAACCGCTTGACGTAAAAGATCCTACTTTAATGATGAAAAGGGAAGTTCCTAAATTCAATAGAGATAACTTCAAAATATGGAAGGATAGAATGAAGATCTATATCAAGAGTTTGGGTGCTCAACACTGGAGCTATGTTGAGAATACCTATGTAATTCCCATTGGCACTCTAACTGGTGATTAGAAAAGAGAAATTCAAGAAAATGGGAAAGTTATGGAAGCTCTTATTAGCAGTTTGTCTGATATTGAGTTCATTAATGTACAAGATAAGGCCACTCCTAAAGATGTATGGGACACATTGGAAACTATCTACAATGGTGATGAGCATGTAAAGAAATATAAGGAAGAGAGCCTTAGAGGAAAATTTGAAGACATGAGGATGGTTGAAGGAGAGACCATTCAACAATATGGCATAAGGATCAAGAGTGTGGTTGGAGATATCAAGAGCACTGGTGGAACAATTGATGATGCCACCCTTGTCAGTAAAGTTTTGAGATCATTGTTACCGGTCTATGCAATCAAAGTTGCTGCTATTTAGGAACTAAGGTCTATTGACAAAACCAAGGTATCCTTAGACTCTATCATTGCTAAATTGAGTGCATATGAGTTGAATAGCTATGATGGCAGTGTTCAGAAGATTGAGTCAGCCTTTAGAGCATCTGTTGCACCAACCAAAAAAGGAAAAGAAGTACCAGTTATGAATCCATGCAAAGAAGAGGTATAGATGATGAAGAGATTGTGATGGAGTTTGAAGCTCTTCTTTCCAAGAGACTTCCAAAAGGCACTGGAAAATACAGAGGTAAACTTCCTTTAAAATGTTTTTCCTGCAATAAGATAGGACATATAGCTATTAACTGTCCTAACAATGACAATAAGGATAAACTAGAGAGGTTTAGAAAGTACAAAGGAGGAAACAGAATAAATTGTCTTGTTGCAGTGGATGAAGGTGTTACTGATGAAGAATCTGAGAATGAAGAGAATGAGGACATAGTGTTTGTAGTTGTAAAGGAAGAAGTGTCTGACAAGAAAGAACTTGTCTCTCACATTGACAACTCTAATGAGTGGATTATTGATAGTGGTTGTTCTCACCACATGACTGGTGATTGGAGAAAGTTTCTGTCTCTAGAAGAATATGATGGAGGTGTTTTTAGATTTGGTAATGATGCACCTTGCTTGGTAAAAGGAAAAGGATCCATCTCACTGAATGGAAAGGGTAGTGTGGATGATGTCTACTTAGTAGAAGGTCTTAAGAATAACTTGTTGAGTGTTGCTCAGCTAAATAATAAAGGACTCATTCTGGAGTTCAAAGGTGGACTCTGTAGTATAATTGGAAAGAGTGGTGAACTTATTGCCACTGATAAGAAGACCAGAGGTAACTTGTTTCAATTGAATGCCAAGATAATTTGGTGTCTGATGGTGAAGTTTGATGACAGTTGGATATGGCATAGGAGACTTTGTCATATGAACTTTGATAATATTATAAAAGCTAGTAAGATCAGGGCAGTAAGATGATTTCCTTTGTTCAACAAACTGGAGAATGTGTTATGCAGAGAATGTCAACTTGGGAAGATGTCTTCCTCAACTTCCAAAGGTAAGTCTTTTTCAATAGAAAACTTACTTGATCTTGTGCATACTGATTTGTGTGGTCCTATTAAAACTAGAAGTATTCAGGGAGATATTCATAGGAATTTCATGATTCTTACTGATGACTACTCAAGAATGATGTGGGTCACATTCTTGAAAGAGAAGTCTGACGCGTTTAGAAAGTTCAAAGCCTTTAGAGCATTAGTAGAGAAGGAAAGTGTTCAAAAGATAAAATTCCTAAGAACTAATCAAGGAGGTGAATTCATTTCTGATGAATTCAACAAGTATTGTGAAGATAGCAGTATTAGGAGGTAGTTGTCTGCCCCAAGGACACCACAACAAAATGGCATAGCAAAAAGGAATAACAGGATTGTAGTTGAAGTGACCAAAATGATGTTGATCCAAGGAAAGGTTGCTCACACTTTTTGGAGAGAAGTGGTGAGCACTGCAGTCTATACTATGAATTGGGTACTCATCAAGAAAGGTAGAGTTAAAACCCCTTATGAGTATTGGACCGGGAAGACTCCCACTATGAGTTATTTTAAAGTATTTGGTAGTAAGTGTAACATCAAGAGAGGTGAGCATCTGAGAAAGTTTGATGCTAAATGTGATGAAGGAATATTAATGGGATATTCCACTAAGAGTAAATCTCTCAAGTGCTACAACAATAGAACACAAAAAATTGTTGAGAGTATCAATGTCAGGGTTGATGAATCCCTTGAGGAACCTGAGAAAACCTGTAGCAAGGAAGTGGAAGATGAACCGAGTGTAGCATTCTAGGAACTGGTTAAGAAAGAAACAAGTAAAGATCTCAGTGTTCCTATACCGATAGAAGCTGTAGTAGGTGAAGAAGAAGAAGAAAGTGAAGAAGAAGAGGAAAAGCAAGCAGAACGAGCTAGAACCATTCCTAGATATGTGAAACTACATCATGATCCAAAGTAGATCATAGGAGATAAAGATGCAGGGATACTCACAAGAAGAAAGGTGAAAGAAAACTCTTGCATGATTTATGAATTGGAACCCAATACTTCCAGAGAAGCATTTACAGATGAAGACTAGATTAAGGCAATGGAAGAGGAGCTAGACTAGATAGAAAATAATGCAACATGGCCCTTGGTACCCAGACCAGAACACAAAAATGTCATAGGTACCAAATGGGTCTTCAGGAATAAGCTAAATGAAGAAGGCACAATTATGAGGAACAAGGCAAGACTTGTATGCAAGGGATATGCTCAAGAAGAAGGAGAAGACTATGGAGAAACTTTTGCTCCTATGGCTAGACTGGAAGGTGTCTGAATGCTACTTGCATTTGCAACATTCAAGGGATTTAAGGTATACTAGATGGATGTAAAATCTATGTTCTTAAATGGAATCCTAGAACAGGAAGTGTATATTGAGCAACCAGATGGGTTTTCCTTATCAGAAGATAGTAACATATTGTGTAGATTACACAAGGCCCTATATGGATTGAAACAAGCACCAAGGGCATGGTATGAACGTTTACACTCTCATCTTGTGAAAATAGGATTTCAAAGAACAAGTGAGGATAGTAACATCTACCTAAAATTTGAAGGTGATCAGATTTTGATCTGTGAAGTATTTGGAGATGACATAATATTTGGAGGAGATGATGAAATGAGTCATGCATTTGCAGATGAAATAAAGAAAGAGTTTGAGATGTCTCTGATTGGAGAGATAAAGTTCTTCATTGGTTTACAGATTCAGCAAATGAAAGAGGGTACCTTTATTACCCATTCCAAGTATGACAAAGAGGTATTGAAGACCTTTGGCATGGAGGAGAGAAAACAGGTTGGTACACCAATGGTGACTAGTTGTAAACTGCCTAAGGAAGATGATTCAGAATTAGCGAATGAGAAGGAGTATTGGTCAATGATTGGTAAGTTGTAGTATGTGGTGTACAATAGACTAGATATTTCTCATGCAGTGGGCATTGTAGCTCGTTTTCATAAAAGTCCTAGAGAATCCCACTTGGTAGCAGTCAAGAGAAATCTTAGATACCTGAAAGGGACTGTTGACTGTGGATTTTGGTATCTAAGAGGCTGGATTAGAGTAGTAGTCTCCAATAGCTTTTCTCACCAAGGTTTTTCCCATATTGGGTTTTCCTCATAAATCTGGTGTTGTGAGTTACTTGTGTGTGAATGGTCTCTTTGGCTTTCTTTCTTGTATCACCGGTGTGATTGTTTAAATGGTTAAGTAAATAACTGATATTCTCAAGCTAGATCAGAAGAGGAAAAACTTAGGAACCACTGATTCACCCCCCTCTCAGTGGTATTCTCTATTCAACAGTCTCCTCCAATGGAAGACAACCAACAATCTCTCACATACAGCTCTGAAATAAAGATACTCCCCCTGCAAATAATATCTTTGTAAAGCTCTGAATTTGTCCCCCTTTCTTTTTCTTTTTCTCATTCTTTGTCTTTTTCACATCAATATCACTCCCCCTTTGACATCAATGCCAAAAATCTGACAAAAATATCAAAGAAAAAACATAACCACTGAATCACAAAGCCAATTACTCCCCCTGAGCAGTAGCATCCCCACATTAGTGTCGAAATGAATAGTATCTCTGATAGCGCATGTCAGACTGATGCCAAACTACATCAATCAAGTCTCTACTGGAGGGGCAGAAACTCCCAATCTGTCTCTTAGGTTCTCAAATGATTCCTTGGGCAAAGGTTTAGTGAAAATATGTGCAATCCACTCTTAAGTGTTCACATAAACCAATCTAAATTCATTTGCTTCCACCTTTTTGTTGGTATTATGGATGTGTTGCATTAGTTTTGTCATTGATGTCAACACTTATCCTTCTGGAGATCTTTGGTTATCTTGAACCGGCACATTGTATTCACTGGCATGTTCAGTGACTTATGCATAGTCATCAGTATATTGTTCACCTAAAGGTTATACTATTCACTGCCAGGTTATATAGTTCACCGACACTAAGAATGACTTGTTATCATTTGGAGATCACTTGGTTATGTCGAAGACATGGTTTGGACACTTGGTTTTAGTATTTTGGTTAATGGTCTAATCAGGTTGACATATTTGTTGTTACCAACAAATTGGTCTAGGTTATGGATTGGTATGCATTATATATTCCAGATCAACATGACACATTATGGAGATGATTTATTGATTGGATATTGTTGTAAATGTATTGAGTCGACATGATGCATCTCATCTTGACTTATTTATAATTGATTTTATTATAATATTCTTAGTAAGTTGACCTAGACATTTGGTCTTAGGTTTTGGTATTTATGTAAGATCTCATTTGTGAGATTGTGAGTAGTCGTGGTATATTGTATGTAAGGTTATGGTTTTGTAAGATGGTATGTGCGAATATTGAAGATCATATGAGAAGACCATAGAGAAGGTTCAAGGAAGGTTTGAAGGTGATTATCAGAGCTTAACCGGTACTGAATCCAGCATTAGAGATGCTACTTTAAGAAGTACATTATCATTAGATTTAACCATCCAATTGTAGTCAGTGTGACTCCTATTTTGTGATTGAGCAGTAAGCTCTAGGCGGTTGGCCTTTCTGCATGTGCAGACCCCATTTGTATACACATACTATCTGTAGTAGTATCATCTGATTGTGGGTAAGGTTTCCCACCATGGTTTTTCCCCTTACTAGGTTTCCATGTACAAATATCTATGTTATGTGTTGTGAATTTTGTTTCTCTTTCCATTTTATGCATTAAGCTACACCGGTATTAATACTAACTGCTAATTGGTCAACCATCATTAAGTTTGGTTTACCGGTATTATGCATCAAGTTTGATTAATTTATATTTGGGTTAAAATTAATAGACATCTGATTCACCCCCCCCCCTCTCAGTTGCCTCTCAGGTCCTAACAATTGGTATCAGAGCTAAGTCCTCTTTTTGCAGAAGTTTAACAACTTGAGGAGATCCTATGGAAACTAACATTTTTAGGAAGGACAATCCAAAACTTGATGGAACCAACTATGGTATATGGAAAATTAGAATGGAGACACATCTAAATTGTATTGGAAGAGACATATGAGACGTTACAAAGAATGGCTATGTTGGTCCTACACCGAATCAACCTAATCCACCAAGATTAGGTAAAGATCAAGAAAATGATTGCAAAGCAAGAGAAGCACTTTTGAACACATTATTGGATCAACAAATCATGGGATTATCAGACCGATCTACTGCTAAAGCTATTTGAGATAAATTGGAGACATTGAATGAAGGAGATACCACTGTTAAAATTGCAAAACTGGAATGCTTCCGGGTCAGGTATGAAAATTTTAAAATAGAAGAAGATGAAAGAATTTCTACTTTTATGGAAAGAGTTAATGAAATTATTTTGGGAATACAATGTTGTGGAGGGTCCTTAAGTGAAGATGAAATTGTTTCTAAAGTTCTAAGAGAATTTACACCACCATACAAAATGAAAGTAACTACTATTAATGAGTTGAGAACAATGCCTAATACATCAGTATCTAGAGATACCTTGGTTGGAAAACTTTTAGCATTTGAGCTTGAGCAATTTAGATAGATTTAGCCTTCAAAACATCATCATCTGCAATATCATCAACATCATCTGACAAATTTGATTGAAAAGCACTTTATGCATGAGAACTTGAAGATATCAGAAGGGAAAATGAAGAACTGGAAGAACTTGAAGCACTATTTACAAGGAAAATGCCTAAAGGTTCAATTGGAAGTAAGTATGAAGGTAAAGCACAATTTAAATGTTTTAACTGCAATAAAATTGGTCATATGGCATCTAGATGTCCTGATAGACATGCAAGATTGAGAGAAGAAGCTAAAAGGACATATAAGCCTAACCCTGAATATCAGAGATACCGATTAAAGAAGAACAAAGATAAATCATGTTACTATGCCGATGAAGGAGTTATTGATGATTCTTAAGAAGAACTGGCAGAAAATGGATGGGATTTTGTTGCAATAAAAGAAGATCAACCATCACCTACTATTCCACTGGTAGAGCAAGCTCTGGTAGCTAAGATTGAAGAAAAAGATGAATGGATCATAGATTTCAGATGTTCACATCATATGACTGGTGATAAAATTAAATTCTTATCTTTTTCAAGAATACAATGGAGGTCTAGTAAGATTTGGGGATGATAAAGCTTGTTTGATCAAAGGAAAAGGCACTATATCTTTGGATGGTAAGCACAATACTGACAATGTTTATTATGTTGAAGGTTTGAAGAATAATCTTTTGAGTGTTGGTCAATTAGTTGAAAAGGGATTTCAATTACAATTCAAGAATGGTAAATGCAAAATCATGAATAGAATTGGTTTGGAGATTGCAACCGGTAATCAGACTAAAGGTAATATCTTTCATTTGAATAACACTAAAAAGACATGCTTGATTGCACATATTGATGAAAGTTGGTTATGGCATAAGAGACTTTGTCATGTAAATTTTGATTGTATTATAAAGATTAGTTCAACTAAGGCAGTAAAGGATTTACCTAAGATTGTGAAACCTTATACTTTGGTTGTAGACATCTAAAAATGGTCAACGCTTGTGAAATCATACTTTAACATTTACGCATTGCCTTATTTTAGGGTTTTGCATTGCATTAACATTTCTCCTATGTCACACACTTGGTCTTTATCATTTGCGAGCATCAGGTCTTTCTTCTGCATTTCTTCAGTTGTCTCGCTTTTGAAATTGGTCTTGTCGACAACAATCTTCAGTCATGATTTTGGTCAATCTTATCCTGTCGCATCAATGTGCATGCTCATTTGTCATCATTTTGGACATCGTCAATCCTAATTAGGGTTTTGTCCTCTTATCAATCTTGTCATTTTGCAATCGATTTGTCATCGATCGTCGATCATTATCCTCTTTTCAATCTTGTCATTTTGCGATCAATTTGTCATCGATCGTCGTCCTTCTCAATTGTGTTAATTTGGATCAATTTGTCATTATTCCTCGTAAATTGGCGCATTTATCAATCAAATCATTTATCAATTCAAAATCATGATCAAGTCAACATCAAATCAATTTTATATCAAGACCTAATTGTCGTCCTTGGATTCCTAATTTATCTTCTAGGGTTTTATGATTTATTCATTTAACCTTGTCTGTCATTTTCTCTCCATTTTCTCCCTCTAGGTTAAATAATTTATTTATTTATCCTAGGTCTTCGTGTCACAATTAAATGTTTAATTTAATTGGCTAACTAATTGTTCCTCTTTTTGTGAATTAATTAATAAATGACAAATTATTAATTGATTTACCTAATCTCCTAATTTTTCATCAATTTCTTAATTCCCTCTTTGTGAATTAATTCATAATTAATTCACTAATTTCTAAATTCCCTCTTTGTGAATTAATTAACAAATGAGAAATTATTAATTAATTCACTAAATTCCTAATTTCCTCATTTTCTAATTTCTTAAATTCCTAATTTCATCATTTCTAATTTTCTATTTTTCTAATTTTCTCAATTCCTAATTTCCACCTATTTTCTAATTTGTCAAATTTAATTTCCACCTAATTAATTTCTCTCTAGTTCTCCCTATTTTTGTGCTTTGGTGGAAGCGTGAATTTCTCATGCGTCATACTTTTGGCATAGAAAGATGTCATAAGCCTCTAGTCTTCTAACCTTTGCATTGGCAATATGTCATAATTCATGACATAGAAAGTGTCATAACCTTCTTCTTTCCACTCAATTGTGCCATTTTTGAAATCAATTGCCTCTAATATCAATTTCATGCTAATTTTGTCTTTTCTCCAATTTATCTATAAATTGGATGAATTTCTTCAATCAAGACTAATCACATTATCGAACGAATCACATTATCTAATAATCACTTTGTCAAATCAATCACGCTTTGAGTACTCTTGCGCTAATTGTCAATCTTGCTTTCACATTAGGTTTATGCACTTGAAGGTGAGATCCACAAACAAAAGCTATTTGAAGAAGAAAGAAGGACAATGGAGCCACATGAAGGAGATATTCAGATCTGCATTTGGTTTGCTTAGCTTTTAATCTTGAATATTTTGCTTTCATGTCTTTATTGAGTGTGTTTAGGATTGATCATTACATTTGAGCTTTCATGATTGAGCTAGATTAGTATTTTGATTTGCTTGTGATGATTTCCAGATTCCTAGCTACATTAATTGGTGAACCTGACATGAACTAACCCCCTAATCATGCTTTTGAGTGCTTTTGCAGGTCAAAAACCCAAGAAACAGGGTAGTGCAGTGTTTTCTGGGAACTTCTGCGCCTATGTCAATCATTTTGCGCCTGTGTCAGACATTATGTGCCTGTGTCAAGGACATTCTGCGCTTGTGTTAGACATTTTGCGCCTGTGTCAGACATTCTGTGCCTGTGTAGGGCTAGAAATAGAGGTAAAAGACAGTGTTTTTCACTTGCAAATTATTTTCTTTTGCATTCTGTTTCTGCTTTTTTGGTTTTGTTGGTACTGATTCTCTGTGCATAACCCTTGGCATACGCAAGGCAAAGACAACAAATGAAACTACTAACACGTTTTGTGTAGGTTCGATAGTCAAAGACTAAACATATTAAACTTCTGACTTGAGTTTTGCAGGTTGCCTTGGACTACAACTAAACTTTGTGTTTGCAATTAATATTTAGGCACCTAGTATGATTTCTAAATAGGATGGAATCAATATATGTTTGCTTTGATTGTTGAGTTTGACATTGAAGTAGGAGAGTATGCTCTCATCCTTCTTAGGGTGATCAGAAATCTAGATCTTTGATACCATGCTCATGTTTTTGATTGTGTGTCACCTTTAGAGGGCCTGCCTTCCCGACCATTTGCTTTTGCAAGCAAGTGATAATCATGAAAAGGGAATGACCCAAAGTGAGTACAGCTAGAATACCTTAGTATTCTAACTCACTATAAATAAATACCTGATGGGCGAAAGCTTTGAAGGAAGGGTTACGTGGGAATTGTAGTTACTTGGGAAGTGATGACCCTTGAACTCTTTCTCATATCAACATCTAAGTAGGGCCTCACGGTCTAAATCATGCTTGTGCGACTACCTTTGTTTGGTATCTTGATGGGCTTAATGTCTCAATCACGCTTGCATGACATCAAGGAGTAACACTTAACAAAAATCCTTACTAAACACCTTGTATTTAGAGGCCAAAAATCCTTCTAGTTGCTTGAGAAGGACAAGTTCAGATACTTGGAAGAGATACTAAGTTCACCATGGGGAGATTTCCATGGGGAGTGATGCTTGGCTGCCTTGAGAAGTGAGTGCCGTGGAGGGGAGCCTGTGGGGTCAAGCATCTATGTATTCTCCTTGAATCGCATAACGAGTCTACCTCTCAAGTACCTACTGTCCTTGCCTACCATAAGAAATGTGTGAATGAGCATGATTGTCTTGAGTCTATGTTAAAATATCTTGTCTTCTTTACTTGTCAAAAGTTGAATTGCATCTCATTTCAAAAACAAGGCAAATTGATTCAAAACAAGGTTAAACACAAGAACATTTCATCCAACAAAGTTCAAATTCAAAACATCTTCAAATATGGTTGTCAAACATTTTTCAAAATCTTGTCTCAACATTCATGTCACTTAGATTTAGGTACATCTTAGGTTTGCATTTTGCAAAGTCATTGTCAAGTACCAAGGTTAGGTTTCATCTAGATCATACTCCTTTGCATATCAATAAGGGTCATCCTTTTGCATGTGTCCTCTTGCATTAGAGTAATACCATTGTCATACATTCATATTTGCATACCCTAGGTCTCTTCATTAAGTTTAGGTCATTATCATATCATATTAGGGTCATTTGCATAGTAATTGTCCCTTTGCATATAGTGCCAAAACTAGGTTTTGTCATACTTGAGTAATCCAAATCTTTGATAAACTCTAAGTCATTGTTAAGAAGTCTAGACCCTATCAAACCTTTTCTCCTTTTGTCATTATTGTCATTTGGTCAAACCTAGCTTAGTATCCAAGCATATAGGGGAGACGTTGTCATTTGTCCTTTCGTCACTTGGTCCTTTTGTCCTTTGAGGTCTAGACATCATTTCAATTTCCTAAGGGTCTCTTTTTAGATTTGCATTCCAAAATTTTGTCAAAATCTTGAAAAAACAACCAAAAACATAGGTTGCATTCTTGCCATAGATTGCATTTCTGTCTATATAGTTTGCACTTAGTTGCATATCATACATTATCTTTGAAAAATTCCAAAAATATTGCATTTGCATAAGTGACATGCCTGTTGAGATAAGATCAAAATCTAAAAAGATGGGTGAACCAACGTATCAACCCATTGACAACATATCAAATTCATAGTTTCAAACCAGTCAAATAGTACAAATTGAAGGTTCATCAAACACATCATTACCACCATATGGAATGGTTCAACTTGGACCATCTCCATTATATGAACCAGTGTTTGTACCTATGAAACCAGGACATGGGAGTGTTCCACCAACTCCAAGAGGAAGTGCACCTTTCAATTGGAATCAACCACACCTGCAACATGACATTCAAACTCAAACATTATATGAAGAACAAACTCTTTCACAAGGATTTGGTTCAGATCAAGGCATTCAACAAGAAACGAATCCAAATGTCCAACCAGATTCTTCATCAGATTCTGATGCTTCTGATGATGTTGATATGTTCCTTAAAGATCCTAAGATGACAAAAAAGATGGATAAGTTCTTGAACAAGGTCTTTAAGATGTTCCCACAAAAATATCTTAACATGATGAGTAATGTGACCTCCTCAAGTGAGAAAATCAATGTGGAAAAACAACAAGGTAGTTGAGTTGTTAAGTTTCTCTCCGCATCCAAATGAAGAAAATGTGCAACCAAAAACTCAGCCTACCTTGATGAGTAAACGTGCTTCAAAGGCATTGACAGTGACTATTCCTCAAAAGTCACCATTTGAGACAATAAATAATCCATTATTCAATACAACACCTATAACACAGGATCAAATGAAGACCATGCAAATATTGACAACCATCCCTCAACAAGAAGTGGTTCCTTACATGCATAAAATTGGATCAAAATCTAAGATGCAGGAAAGCTTCACGACTGGAATGCCTGATATCACTAATGTCCAAAGCAATTCCACGATGCAACAAATTTCTTATGCCCCGTTAAGTTCAATATATTTGCCAAACACTATTGCGATAGATCCTTCGATAATGGCGACACAAAGAACTACGGATAGTGGTTTGTACCAACAACAATTGTTGCAACAATTGAGTAATACACAAAAGGTACAATTGAATGTGCAAACAAGCAATGTACAACAACAACAATATCGCATTCGACAACAAATTGCAGCGCCTTCGGCACCATTACAAGTTAATGCAAACTTGCAACCATCACAGTGGATTAGACAAACAACACAACAAGTTAATGCGAGTGCCATACCCCATCTTAAGGAGAAACAACAAAAACCACCTAAAAAAAGTTTTTTGCAAATGATGGGATATACACCGTGACAACAATTGGCACAAAGTCAACAAATTCCGGCTCATCAGCATCAACAACAACATGTGCCTCAATATGTGCCAAGACAAACAAGCTATCATACTTCACAACCACAATTGGTGCCTGTGCAATATCAACAACACACTCAATTGCAATATCAACCTAGGCTACAAGAAGCACAACAACAAGGTCGATATCAAGGCATGGCACAACTACAACAACAAGAGATGTACCATGAACATTATATGCCGGAGACACCAAAAACGGCCATTTCAGAGCATCCACAACCGATTGAAAACACGATGTATCAACAAAGAGTACCCACTGGGATTAATGATGAACCTCCAAAATCTGATACAATTGCGCAACAACTTGAGAAATTGCAATGACAAGTTGATGCATTAGAAACTAAAGGAACAAAGAAGTTGTATATAGATCAGGATTTGTGTCCTAATCCATTTGATAAGAGCTTATACATGCCTCCATTCCCTAAACATTTTGAGGCACCTAATTTTGAGAAATATAAAGGGAATGGCAATCCAAAAGATCAAATTCGAGTATTTTTCATGGCATGTACTGAAGTGAGCTATGAGGAGACATATTTAATGCGATTATTTGCACAAAGTCTTACGGGACAAGCCATGGATTGGTATTCGCATCTGCCAGGAAATATAAAGACTTGGTCTGAATTGGCTCAAAAGTTTATATCTCACTTTACATTCAACATCGACAGTGACGTGACCATGTCAGATCTATGCAACACCAAGCAAAAGCAAGGTGAACCATTAGTGACTTTTTTGCAACGATGGCGAAGCTTGTATAGTCGTTCTTCCCTCGATATACCTGAAGAACAACAAGTGAATCTGTTTATCCAAAATCTGGTCCCAGAAATGATGTATGAACTAAAATTGAAAAGTCCCAATACTATAGAGAAACTCATTAAGAAAGGGATGAACATTGAAACTGCTCTTGTAGCCAAGGGAATCATTAAGTTTAACAAAGATAGTGACAACATGAACAATTCAGGGGACAAAAATAGATTTTGGTATAAGAACAAGAATGTCACTAATGATGGAGTTGTTGATGCAAGAGCGGTGAATGCAAATCAACCCCCATTCATGATCAAGAAATTGAGTGTTCCTAATATGTCAACTATGGAACAAAATCAAGCACCAATGGGAAATGTTACTCAACAATAGCATACTCAACAATACACTCAACAATATAATCAACAACAAGGCCAACAACAAAACCAACAACGCAAACCTTTTCAATCGCAGGATGGGCCTCCTCGACAATTTATGCCATTGGGAGAGCCTATTGAATCAGTAATGAAACAATTAATACAAGCAAAATTTATCAAGCTACCAGATATCAAGGCAGAACCTATGGTAAAGCCACATTGGTGGAATGATAATGCCTATTGTGAATACCATTGGTCCAAAGGACATAAAACTGCATCATGTTTTCAATTGAAGCATCTGATTCAAGACCTATTAGAGCAAGGAGTAATTGAGGTAGATCCATCCCATGCGACCTCTAACACTGATAATACCATTTTCAAAACTCCTTTGCTTGGTCATGACAAGGGTAAGGCATCTTCTTCAAACTCTACTCAAACAGAAAATTATTCAAACAATGTCATCAATTGTTTCTGAGTGTCAAATGAGTATGTTTCCACCCTAAGAATAAAGGGACAAGATCCTTCTTGCGTAGTCACCACTCGTCGATCCAAAATAGTCCTGAAAGGAGCTCCTGTAGCTCCTCCCAAACCAACTCCTACAAGTCAGTACAATCTCTTGGATCATCTAGGAAAGACACCTGCACAAATATCAATCCTTGAGTTGTTGAAAATGTCCCCCATGCATCGTGCAGTCCTAGATAAAGCTTTAATTGAGTCCACTGTCCTGACAGACATTGATGTTGACCAGTTTCAAGCCCGGATTAGACATCTAGTTGTTTCTCAAAATGTCACATTTTCTGATAATGATATCTCACTTGATAAGCTCCCTCATAATGATCCTTTACACCTTGAAGTCTTTGTCCATAATTGCAAAATCCGACGAGTCTTGATAGATGGCAGAGCGGGTCTTAATATTTGTACCTTGAGAGTGGTCATTGGCCTTGGTTATACAGAAAATGATATTGATGCTTCCAAAAGAATAACAATCAAAGCATATGATGATGTTGAATGCCCATCCAAAGGGATAATTACATTGCCTATCAGAGTTGGTCTAGTGACAGAAAACACTTTTCTGTAGGTCCTAGACCTAGATCTCCCTTACAATATGATTCTTGGCCGTCCATGGATCCATGCAATGAAAGCAGTTCCATCCACCTATCATCAATGTTTAAAATATCCTTATAATGGAACTGAGATAACAATTCCAGGAGATCCTAATCCATTTCAATTTTGTGCTACTCTAAAGGATACCCCTCAGCAGCAAGTCCCCGTCAATAGAGAAGCCAAATCACATAGTTATGTGGATCCTAATGAATTGTTAGATGCTGTCAAAGGAAAATTGAAGATACAGGACCAAGGATGCAGAGAATATTCAATGGATCAAACATTCCTCATCGAGAATTTACCAATATCTCCACAATCATATGGCAAACCACATTTGTTGCAAAAGGAACCTAAGGTGGTTATTCAATATCAGCCTCCCACTACATTTACAAGATGGGGTGAACTTGACAAAGAAACTTTAGATGATGATGTCATAGATTGGCTTTATAAGGATCCAACTGAGACCCCACCTGTCAGGTTGCCAGTGGAACGGTATGGCAAAGGATTCACTATGCTGCAAAAGAAAGGATATGACAGCTGTAGTGGCTTAGGCCTGAACAACAATGGAAGGCTAGAACCTGTTATACCCAAGATGCGACCTCCAACTTTAGGGTTAGGTTTTGTACTGTTACGAATTGGACCCTCATCTTCCAAAGTGACCATGCATGGAAAAGGGCGTGACTCTGACGATGAAATAACACATGAGGATACCCGACCCGAAACTGATTCCATTGAATGGGAGTGGAGTTCCTTTTCTTCTAGCTCCTATGCCCTTGACAATATTTTACTTGACCCTGATAATTTGCCTATGGAAGACAAACATGAAATAACTCCTCTTCCTAAAACATGTCCTCATGCTTGGATAGAGTCGTTCTGGGATCCAAGCTTCGAATCAGATACAAGCAGTGCAAATAGTGATACCATAGATGTTTACATTTTTACCATATCAACCCTCTCTCTCCTGCAAACCGATGATGACATGCCCCTCATCTATCCCCAGCTTATCCAACATGACCAACAAGAACCACTCACATTGGACTATTTTCAAAATGACGAAGCAATTGCAGAATTCCTTGGACTACGGGAAGGCATACCACAAGGTGATCATAAGGCAGGATTTGCTATTGACCTAGATTCCACAACATATTTTGGGGAGTCAACTCCATCTTCCAGTCATCAAAATGAAAAAAGAAAAGAAAAAGTAAAAAATCAAAAGAATAGATCTTTGAGTGAAAACCGTAAGGCACTCTCTAATCATACAAAAGTAAAAATAAAAGACGTACCTATGGGTGAAAACCTCTCTAAGGCACCCAAAGGTGGAAGAGTGGAAATACCCCAATCAAGTCAAGATAAATAAACATTACTTGTGGAAATGACTGAAGAAATTAATTTGGGTACACCTGACAACCCTAAGGTCATTCATTTTGCTGCTTCTCTATCACAACAGGAAAAGATAGATTTTGTCAATTTCTTTCTTGAGAAGATCAGCTTTGCATGGTCCTATGTAGATATGCCTGGCCTTGATCCAGAATTAGTCCTTCATCATTTTCCATTAAAAGAAGATGCCAAGCCTGTCAAATAGAAACTTAGAAAGATGCATCCCCAGATGGCTCTTTTGGTCAAGGTAGAACTGAAAAAATTACTGGATGTGGGCTTTATCAGACCCATCGATTATGCAGACTGGATTTCAAATTTAGTACCAGTTAGCAAAGTAACTGGGGGCATCAAAATCTATACAGATTTTAGGGATCTCAATAAAGCATGCCCTAAAGATGATTTTCCACTGCCAAATATCGACATCATAGTTGACATGACTGCTGGATATGAGATGCTCTCATTGATGGATGGTTTCTTCAGCTATAACCAAATTCGCATTGCTCCTGAAGACCAACATAAGACTGCATTCCCATGTGCTTGGGGTACCTACTGTTGGAATGTGATGCCCTTCGATCTTAAAAATGCAGGTGCAACATATCAAAGAGCAATGACGACAATCTTCCATGATTTCATGCATACTTTGATGGAGGACTATGTTGATGACTTATTATGCAAATCTATCACAAGAGATAGTCATCTAGCCATCCTGGGCCCAATCTTTGACTGAATGGAGACCTACAAGCTCAGACTCAATCCAAAGAAGTGTGTCTTTGGTGTCACAGCTGGCAAATTACTAGGGTACATTGTTTCTCATAGAGGCATTAAGGTCGACCCTGCCAAGGTTAAAGCAATAACGGATATGCCTCCACCTTCCAATCTCCAACAATTAAGAAGTCTGCAAGGAAAGCTACAGTCAATCCACCGCTTCATAGCTCAGTTGGCCAACAAATGTCATCCATTCTAGCATCTATTGCATAAAGGTGTCGCTTTTAAATGGACTGAGCAATGTCAATCAACCTTTCAAGCTCTCAAAGACTATTTGCTATTGCCGCCTATTCTAATGCCTCCTATAGAACGAAAGCCATTTATATTGTATATTTCTGCAACTGAAGTGGCACTAGGAGTTCTCTTGGCCCAATAGAATGAGAATGGCAAAGAGTGAGCTATTTATTATATCAGCCGGATACTAGTAGGCTATGAGCTGAATTATTCAACTATTGAAAGGGCATGCTTAGCAGTGGTATTTGCAACACAGAAGCTCCGACATTATATGTTAAATCACCAAACATTGTTGGTTGCAAAAAATGATCCTCTGAAATACTTGCTTAGCAGAGCAGCTTTGACGGGTCGCCTAGCAAAGTGGGTTATGATCCTCAGTGAACTTGATATTGAGTATATGGAGCGAAAGGCGATAAAAGGACAAGTCATTGCAGATCAACTTGCAGAGGCTCCTATTTATGATGATCATCCCATGTTGACTGATTTTCCAGATGAATCAGTCTTTTCTCTCATATCCTCTAATGAATGGAAGTTATACTTTGATGGATCCCATACCAAGTTCGGGTCCAGAGCAGGCATCTTGTTTGTCACCCCTCAAGGTGATGCTATTCCCAAATCCTACAAGATAACTTTTCATTGTACCAATAACATTGCAGAGTATGAAGCATTGGTCACAGGACTCCGAGTAGCAGTCCACTGGAATATCACACATTTGCAAGTCTATGGAGATTCTCAATTAGTCATCTGACAAGTGAATGATGACTACGAAACAAAAGATGCAAAGCTTATTCCCTATAAGCATATGGTAGATTTCTTCAAGACAAGATTCACTGCTATCCATTTCAGTCAAGTTCCAAGAATGCAAAACAAGTCGGCAGATGCGATGGCTACAATCGCCTCCATGTTAAATATGCCAAACAATATGGACAAATGTGAATTTTTGGTTGAACAGTTGCTTGTTCCTTCTTTTGACATTCCGACAGTAGATGTGATGTGCATTCTTGTTGGTCCCAACTCCCCATGGTACAAAGATGTATATCAATATTTGAAATCCCACACCTTACCGCCTAACCTTTCCGCTAACCAATGCCGAGCCTTCATCCGATAGACAGCCAAATATGTCATCATCGCTGACACCCTTTACCGTCATTCCTTTGACCATACCCTCCTTAGGTGTTTGGATTCTGACGAAGCACAAATGGCTTTACATGAGGTACATGATGGTATATGTGGGGGCCATTTCAATGGACTAAGCTTAGCCAAAAAGTTGATTCGTGCTGGGTATTATTGGCCCACTCTGGAAAAAGATGTTCATGATTTTGTTAAGAAGTGCTACAAATGCTAGATTCATGGAAACTACATTCATGCACTAGTCCAAGAGCTTCAAACTGTTATATCTCCGTGGCCCTTTTCTCAATGGGGATTGGATCTTATTGGCAAGATTCACCCGACATTTGCAAATGGACACAAGTTTATCATTACAGCCATAGAGTATTTTACAAAATGGATCGAGGCTATCCCCATGACCTATATCACTGGTATGCAAATTTCAAAATTTCTATTGAATTATATCATATGCCGGTATGGGGTTCATCTTGCCATAGTCACAGATAATGGTCGTCCCTTCAAGAATAAAGATGTCAAGGAACTCTGTGAAAAGTTTCATATCCAACACCGTTTCTCCAGTCCATACTATCCACAGGGTAATGGTCAAGCTGAAGCATCAAATATAACCATTATCAAGATCCTAAAGAAGGGTGTCAATGACGCTGGTCACGACTGGCATGTACAATTGAATCCAACACTATGGGCCTATCGCACTTCTATCCACACACCTATTGGTGCAACACCTTATTCCTTGGTGTATGGTGCGGAAGCCATTTTACCCTTGGAAGTGGAGATTCCTTCCTTGCGTGTTTCCTTGCAACATCTGATTGATGATGAGACACACAGAGTCTCTCAGTTGCATCAACTTGAGATGTTAGATGAGAAACGTCAGACAGGCCTGACACATTTACAAGCATATCAAAACCGTCTCCGTCGTTCTTATAATAAGAAAGTCAAAGGGTGACACTTCGAAATGGAATATTTGGTTTTAAAGGTAAACCCTAAGAATGCACAGTCTACTGACATCATCAAAGGTAAGTTTGAACCTAATTGGGTTGGGCCTTTCATAGTGACTGCAGCCTATGGCTCGGGGGCATATCAGCTTGCCACTCCAGAAGGTGAACCTTTGTCTAATCCTATAAACAGCATGCACATTCGCAAGTACTGGGCATAATTTTCTATCAGCCCTTCTTCAAGTATGATCCTGAAAAAATACAAAAACATCAAAAAGTCAAAATACAAAAAAAAAAAAAAAAAAGTGAAAAAAAAGCAAAAGAGAAAAAGAGCAAAAAAGTAAAGAAAAATGATTCGCCCTCTAGTGAAAACCTGGCAAACAGGCGCTTTGGGCAAGTACCATGGTGAAAACCTAGCAAACAGGTGCCATGTGTAAATTGAGATCATTGCTCCGTCATTTGTCATGACCTCTAGCTATGCTTTCTCTCGACCGATTTATCATGTCTATCTTTGTCTTGACCCAATGTTTTGTTTCAAGCCTGAGATTGGTCAACATCATTGTCTTGCATACTCCGGTTTCTTGTACATATGTCTTTCCAATGTGCATTGGGTGCATTCCCCTTGTCATGATCAATCACTAGCACTTTTGCATTTAAAATGGCCTGAAAAAATCATAAAAATTGAAAAATGTCCTGAAAAAATCATAAAAATTGAAAAAATGTCCTGAAAAAATCATAAAAATTGAAAAATGTCCTGAAAAATCTCTAAAAAGTCATAAAACGTCCTAAAAAAAATGAACACAAAAACATTTCAAAACATTAAAATCCAAAAAAACAAGCATTTTGCAATAAATGATCCCTTTTGTGCATAAGACAAATCACTGAGCATCCCTCCAACGACACGCAATCGCGCATTGTGCTTTACTGAAATCATGCATAAACAGATGAACTTTTTCCATCAAACCAGACATTCAAACTGATCAACATTGTCATATCAATCAACCTCAGAATCATTTATCCTTGTCTCTACTATCATGGGTCTTATACAGGGTGTGGTATACTCGAAACCAGACTATGTCCTATCTTAGACGGGGTACCGCATGTCCTGAAACTAGATAGCATGATTGTCCTATCAGCACTTTCAACTTTTGACAATGAAGATCAAGATGTTTGTTTGATTTGTTGGAAATTGTGCATCTTATCTTTTTACTGATTTATCTTTGGCTTTGATCATGTTCCTATGTTTCTCGATGATGTCACTGAGTGATTTAGAGTGATCGGGATGGTTCATGGTCCTTTTCTTTTTTTTGTTGTGATGTGTCTGTCTTTTGCAAAAATGGTTGCATTTCAGCTCTGGCTTTCAATGCCATGATTCTACGCATCCATTTTGCTACATTAAAATAAAGGTTCTCACCTACAAAGTGCATTACTAAAAGCAAGTTTTTCTTTGTCTCTAACTATCCTCCATCTCATTTTCTTCTTACTAACATTTCTTCTGTCAGTTCGGATAGTTAGTGCTCTGATTTCCCCAAACACATATGCTGCATCTTACATTCATTGGTTAGTACATTTGCATTATATCAAGCATCACATCAAGCATTTTATCCATTTCATATTATCAATGCATCAAAAACACATAAAAAATACATCCATACATGTTCCACAATGGTACATAAATAGTGCATAAGTCATCCATACATGGAAAATAACATCAGTCATAACACATTGCATCCCATCATATCAATGCATATCATATCATATGTCACAATAATATCGGAGTACAAAATTGGACTGTCTGTCCTAAGTATGGCCCGCAGGCTGACTACAAGATGTCAAACTACATAAATGTCCACTGTCTGTTATAAGGAGCACATGCCTCTATCACTAGGTGCTCCCTCTATCCTCCTCATCCCTGCCATGTCTCAGGGATGATGTTCCTCCTGGTCCTAGCTGTGGTGGTCTCATAGGTCCACTCACCCCCATGCTGCTCAATGACCTCCGAGAGCATGCCCTGCTCTCTGTCCTTGATCGTGCCCGATATGTAGGTGCTCTTTGCTCAGGTGGAACTACACTCTCATATAGTGTCCTCCAATGGTGTATCTCCTCTCCGGTCTCTACCAACATCTGTGCCATCGCACGTGCACTGGCATCCCGAATCGACCCAATGTACTCAGTGACTCTTTGTTCCTCTCACTGTACCTAAGCTATTGCTGTATCTTGAGCCGCTGTGAGTCTGGCTATCTCCGCTCTGAACTGATCATTGTCTCTCTAATGTCGCAATATGATCATGCTGACTCGCTATGGTAGCCCTGGACATCTCCATCTCCTCTATGCTAGCTGTCTTCGGCTCTATGGGTATATCCTGCCATGCCTCATGCTCGCCTAAATCTGGCTCATCCTCGTCATCCCCATCCTCATCTCCATCCTTGTCATTCCCCTCATCCTCATCACCACCCTCATCCTCCTCATCCTCATCATCTCCCTCCTCCTCTCCAGCTAGTGGGAAGTCCTCCTGTCTCCTAGGTACTGGAATGTCCGGATCTGTCAATGGCACTGGCTGCCGTCGTGCAAACCATCTCTCATACTCCTCTATCATCCTGGCATCCTCCACATCTGATCTCCAATCCCACTATCTCTGTTGTAGCTGTGAGAAGTCAGCATATGCTATGTGTGGCTAAATCACACTCCCCCACTGACTCGTCTCTCTGTGAGATCGGGCAAAGTGTGCAGTCCTCCTAGGTACATCCTGCCTCTCTCCAAACTGTCATCTGACTCTCTCTGGTAGGTACAACTCAATCACTCTCTGGCGATTCACTAGTCGCCCAATCAGGTACCTCTCCTGTCTACAATACGGTAGCTCATCACTATCATTTGACCATCCAGGGCAATCACGATATGGCCTCCATGTGAACTCTCTCAGTCTGTCTAGCTCATGTCGCCAATATAATATGTATCCAAAAGGACCCCGTCTCAGTGCTCCCCCATAGCAGTACACATATGGTCAATGTGGTACTACCTATCTCTTTGTAATCGGTCGACATATGGCTATGTGCTCAAATGCCCATACCTGTAGCAATGTGACTCCACAACTCAAAGTCTGCACTCCCTGATATGCTATCTGATGCAACTGAAAATACAGCATAGCCAGTACACATGGTCCCCATGCATACACCATACCCTCTATCGCCATCCACTCTAGCACTCTTCCCCATCCAATCGGGAATCCATGTCCTCGTCTGTCTCTTGCTAGTAGACATGCTATCACCACATATCGTCTATCATACTCTGATGCCATGGTCTCCCAACCAATCTCCCTCTCTACGATATCGAGATCATCTGCGTCGCACTCAAATAATCTACACAATGCTTCTCTCCCTGTCACTAGGTCATACTCTACCATCTCTCCATGAATCGGAATGCGGAGGATACACCATACATCCTCTAGTGTCACAGTCGCCTCTCCAGTCGCCAAATGGAAGGAGGAGGTCTCCGAATGCCATCACTTTGCCAATGCGGTAAGTAGTCCTATGTTTTCCCTAATCTCGGGCATGAATGTGATATAGTATATCCCAAGTCTTGCTAATGTATCTCTATCCATGCTCCTGAGTCTATGTCGTAGCATGAAGCAGTCAGGTCGGTTCTCCCATGTGATCAATGGATACTATCGACTTTGCATCACAATTGGGGCATATTTTGTCAGTTTTAGGGTTTGCTCCTATGGGTTGTATTTCCTCATTTTCATCCACAATTCAGGGTGTTTTTAAGCTATTCTGACCTATCCTACCCTTATCCCCCCTTTCCGGATCATTTGCATGCTGTTTTGACCAAAATTAGGGTTGCCAATGCACTTCTGCGCCTGTGTATCATAACCTACACTTGTGTATCCCTGCACAAGCACAGAAGACCCTACACAAGTGCAGGATTCATCCTACACAAGCGCAGAAGTCCCTTTCTGCATCCCCTATGGGCCCCGCAATGTCCCGCACGCAAGTCAAATTCATAAAATTGAAAACATGGGTTTTTGAGATACATACCGCTGCTCCCATGTCAACCGGTCGTCTGAATGTGCGTACATGTTCTCCGAGGTGATCTGCCCTTGGAATGTCTGCCATCTCTCTACAAGTGTCCTTTTCCAGAGCAAAAAATCCTCTTCTTGGGCTAGTGCAAATGAGCAAATTTCATTCTCTTTGCCTCATTTATAGATCTTTGTCAGTGCATAGATGGATGTGCAATCTCTCCATCTCATGTTGGTCACAATCTTTTGCGTCTTTGATTGCTTGTCCTTTGTGCATTCGGTCTCCAATTGTTAGTTTGTTTTCTCCTATCATTTTCTATCATTTTTATCGATCAATTGGCCTCTTCTCTACATGTTTCCGACCAATTCCTTGAGGGGGCATGCATATGTCATTGTTATTGTCTGGGGCATTTTCATTATTGTTCTTTGAAACAACACTTAGAATCGCATTGTCTCAAAGAGGGGCAAAATGTAGACATCTAAAAATGGTCAACGCTTGCGAAATCATACTTTAACATTTACGCATTGCCTTATTTTAGGGTTTTTGCATCGCATTAACATTTCTCCTATGTCACACACTTGGTCTTTATCATTTGCGAGCATCAGGTCTTTCTTTTGCATTTCTTTAGTTGTCTCGCTTTCGAAATTGGTCTTGTCGACAACAATCTTCAGTCATGATTTTGGTCAATCTTATCCTGTCGCATCAATGTGCATGCTCATTTGTCATCATTTTGGACATCGTCAATCCTAATTAGGGTTTTGTCCTCTTATCAATCTTGTCATTTTGCGATTGATTTGTCATCGATCGTTGATCATTATCCTCTTATCAATCTTGTCATTTTGCAATCGATTTGTCATCGATCGTCCATCATTATCCTCTTTTCAATCTTGTCATTTTGCAATCAATTTGTCATCGATCGTCGTCCTTCTCAATTGTGTTAATTTGGATCAATTTGTCATTATTCCTCATAAATTGGCGCATTTATCAATCAAATCATTTATCAATTCAAAATCATGATCGAGTCAACATCAAATCAATTTTATATCAAGACCTAATTGTCGTCCTTGCATTCCTAATTTATCTTCTAGGGTTTTATGATTTATTCATTTAACCTTGTTTGTCATTTTCTCTCCATTTTCTCCCTCTAGGTTAAATAATTTATTTATTTATCCTAGGTCTTCGTGTCACAATTAAATGTTTAATTTAATTGGCTAACTAATTGTTCCTCTTTTTGTGAATTAATTAATAAATGACAAATTATTAATTGATTTACCTAATCTCCTAATTTTTCATCAATTTATTAATTCCCTCTTTGTGAATTAATTCATAATTAATTCACTAATTTCTAAATTCCCTCTTTGTGAATTAATTAATAAATGAGAAATTATTAATTAATTCACTAAATTCCTAATTTCCTCATTTTCTAATTTCTTAAATTCCTAATTTCATCATTTCTAATTTTCTATTTTTCTAATTTTCTCAATTCCTAATTTCCACCTATTTTCTAATTTGTCAAATTTAATTTCCACCTAATTAATTTCTCTCTAGTTCTCCCTATTTTTGTGCTTTGGTGGAAGCATGAATTTCTCATGCGTCATACTTTTGGCATAGCAAGATGTCATAAGCCTCTAGTCTTCTAACCTTTGCATTGGCAATATGTCATAATTCATGACATAGAAGGTGTCATAACCTTCTTCTTTCCACTCAATTGTGCCATTTTTGAAATCAATTGCCTCTAATATCAATTTCATGCTAATCTTGTCTTTTCTCCAATTTATCTATAAATTGGATGAATTTCTTCAATCAAGACTAATCACATTATCGAACGAATCACATTATCTAATAATCACTTTGTCAAATCAATCACGCTTTGAGTACTCTTGCGCTAATTGTCAATCTTGCTTTCACATTAGGTTTATGCACTTGAAGGTGAGATCCACAAACAAAAGCTATTTGAAGAAGAAAGAAGGACAATGGAGCCACATGAAGGAGATATTCAGATCTGCATTTGGTTTGCTTAGCTTTTAATCTTGAATATTTTGCTTTCATGTCTTTATTGAGTGTGTTTAGGATTGATCATTGCATTTGAGCTTTCGTGATTGAGCTAGATTAGTATTTTGATTTTCTTATGATGATTTCCAGATTCCTAGCTACATTGGTATGTAAGGAATGCCAAATGGGAAAGCAAGTTTGAACAACTTTTAAGAGTATTTCTGAGAAATTCAATAATGTTCTTGATTTAATCCATATTGACTTGTGTGGTCCAGAAAGAACAAGAAGTATAAAGGGAGATAGATACTTTATGCTAATCATTTATGATTATTCTAGAATTTGTTGGGTTACTTTTCTTAGGGAGAAATCAAAAGCTTTTGGAAAATTCAAACTGTTCAAGGCAATGGTAGAGAATGAAACCAGTAAGAAAATCAAATGTTTGAGATGAGATCAAGGAGGAGAATTTACATCTAAAGAGTTTAATACATTTTGTGAAGTGAATGGAATCAGAAGATAACTATCAGCACCCCGGACACCTCAGCAAAATGGAATTGTGAAAAGGAAGAACAAAACTATTCTAGATGCATCTAGAAGCATGATATTGGAAGCCAATCTACCTCATGTGTATTGGAGAGAAGCAATGAATACAATGGTTTACACTTTTAATAGAGTTCACATCTGTTGGTGTAAATAAATATTCATCATGGATATTATTACACCTTACTTAAGTTTACTTAGGATAATGCATCTCATAGTAGTTTGGGTATGAGACACTTGGGTGTTTGTGCCACATTGGGATAGTACATGTAGGAGAATTTCCACCTTTTATGGTGTTGGTCTTATCTTGTTGTTACATTCCACCTCATGTGGAATATTATATTATTTCTCCCACCTACCCATACCTATTTATTACCTAGCATTGTTTCTTATTGAGCCACATGTCATGTTTGTGTGCTCACATATCCATATAGCCGCACCTATATAAGCAAGCTCATATTCATTGTATAAACAGCTTGATGATCCAGTTGATCAATATTTTCATCTTGATAGAATACAGTTTATTTATATCATCTATTTTGTTCTCTCTTATTTGTGTTTTCCATTGCCTCTTGATCTTGGAAAAATTCACATGGTATCAGAGTCATTAGAGTGTCATTGGTTTGCCAATTGAGAGAAATTTGATGCTATTTGAGGTTGTGTTTTTTGGAGCTTTCTATTGCAGGTTATTATTGAAGCCTGATGGGTCAAATCTGAGGTCACCATTGGATTAAGGAGGTCCAAGAAAGTCATTTTTGCCTTTTTTTCATCCAATCGGACTTTGGAGGCCAAATCTAGAGGCATTTGAAGTTTGGAGCTGTGACAGAAATTTTCCAAAAATTATAATTTTGCAGGCAATTTTGAAATAGTGATATTAAACTCATTCGGACTCATTTTTTAAAGAATTTTTTTTTGTTTTGGGGTAGAATTTCATGATCTATACAGTGGTGCTGGAGTTTTCTATTTTTCCAATACAGGGTTTTTAGAAATCATGAAATCCCTATTTTTAAAACTTTGGAGGCTTCATTTGGGCTCATATGGACTCCTTTTTAGGTGCCGTTTTTTTTAAAGTGCATATTTTTTCATCTACTTTCATAATCTACCATTTGTTTGCAGTGATTTTGAGTAGAAATTGTACTTTCAGTATTTGGCTATTCTTGGCATATTTGGTACTTGTATTTTTCTTGGATCTCAGTTTAGATCACTAGCAGAATTTGTTGAAGTCTCTTAGATCTCATTTTGAGAAGTTGTAAATTGAAATTAGAAGTCCACTTTGCCTTGTTTTGCAAGTGGCCCATTGTATATGCACTAAGTATAAAGTGCCAAAATCACCATTTTGGGGGGGTTTCTTGATTGAGTATTTTGGGGGGGTGTCTTGTGTGATTGTGCCTTTCTCTATCTTGTGTTTTTTCATTTTGGTGCTATGGGTTCTCCTAAATTTCCACTTTTAACTCCTCATAATTATGCATCATGGAAGATTAAGGCATGGAGTAAACTAATGGAAAAATGACTCATTCATTATGTAAATGAAACTATTATAGCACCACCTGATCCTAAGGTTGATCCTAATGCTCAAATTGAATGGATTACTAAGAAAGCTATGGCACTAGGAACTCTTAGAAAGTATGTATCAGATGACCTCATTTTTCACATTGATAAGTGTACAACAATTAAAGAGGCTTGGGATATTTTTAAGAAATTGTATGGTCAAGTTGATGAGATTAAGGGCTACAAGCTTGATAGTGAACTCACAACTTTGGATCCCAAGGATTTTGATACAATCCAAGATTATGTCACAAAAGAAACTGAGCTAAGAGAAAAGCTAAAGGATTGTGGAATTGACAAAAAGGATGTTCAATTGGTTTATAACTTGTTGGACAAGTTTCCTTCAGAGTATGCAACCTTTTTATATAGCTTTCACACCCATAGGTTAGCTCAAGGTTCCTCATACACTTCTCCATCATTTTATTCATTCATGGAGATGTTGATACTTGAGAAATCTAAGTTGACCATGATGGGGATTCTCAAATCTTCAAAGTCACAAGCTTTGGTGGCTAACAAAGTGAATCAAAGTAATCAAGGAAAAGGCAAGAATCAAAAGCAACTTAAGTCAAAACCACAACAAGATGGAGCACAATCTTCCTCTCCACAACAAGGTGATTCACCATTCTCACCTAAGAGGAAATCATATAAGGACAATCTTTTTTGTGGATATTGAAAGAAGTCAGGACATGATGAACATCATTGTTATAAGAAGGATATTGATGAGTTGAATAATCTTCTTGAGAAGAATAGAATCAACCTACCTTCTAGAATGTCTACATTGGCTTCTTCTTCCAAGGATAAAGGAAAGGATCACTCTTTTGGGATAGATAAAGGAAAGGGACAAGCTCTTTGTGCTACTACAAGTCATGATTTAGGGAGATGGCTTCTAGATTCAGGGGCTTCTCATCATATGGCATCTTCGCAGTCTATGTTTTCTACATTTGTGCCTTACCACATGCCACAGATTTTGATGGGCAATCATACATACATGGATGTGATTGGGAAAGGATCTATTGCCATTGGGGATAACTCCTTCAATGATGTGTTGTGTGTACCCCACTTGACAAACAATCTTCTTTCCATCTATCAAATCACACATGGGGCAACTAGGAAAACTGTGGAGTTCACACCTGATTCAGTTATCATTAGAGACTTAGAGAGTGGAGCTATTATTGTGACTAGGGTGGTTGATCATGCATCTCAGTTGTACTCTTTTTCACATTTTGGTCTTATTTATGAGGTTTATTCTTCCTATGTTGATTCAAATTTTGAGGAGAACTTTAGGCATTTGAACTTGGGGATTGTCACTTGTGATCCTGTTCTTGAGCCTTGCATTTCATCTCCTCCTATTGATATCACATCACCTATTGCACCTGATGATGGAGCTAGTGCGACAGTTTTTCCTTCTTGTAATTCAATGCAGTAGGATATTCCATGTCTTCCAGCTTTAGATGATTGGGATGCCTACTTGACAGACATTGCACATTTGGGAGACATCATTGATGACATTCATCTTCTCTTTGATGAAGATTATCCTTGTTTGATTATTGTGAGGGATCACTTTGACCCTCTTGTGCACTCTCTACATGATCAATCTTTAGAGGTTGACATGATTGTGGATACTTTTCTACAACACTTGGAGGAGGTCTCTTTGTCTTTTGAGGAGACATATGAGTCTTTGGATATTGTTCTACATTCATCTACACTAGATCTTGGAGTGCCTTTTTCAGCAGTGTGGCACAGTTTACCACCTTTGGAGGGGGTTCCTTTAAGCATCGACATGGAGACACTTGAGTAGTTTTCAGAGATTCCTTTCATCATGAGTATTTTTGCTTCATCTTCCCTTCATGGTTGGGGAGACTTTTTGGATACACCTTTGGTTTTGTTTCTTCCTAAGGGGAGGAACGTGGTTTGACATTCATGGAGTAGTTTCTTCATTCATCATCGAGCTTCTATCATTGGTGCAGATTCCACATTGAGGGGGGGCTTCTTAGTCTCTCTTCTTCTTCTCTCATATGGGGGGGACTTTTTCCTCACATGGGGTTTTGTCCTTCACATACTTCTATGAGAGTTCTTTGTATCTAGTTTTCATCTCTCTTTTGGGGGAGAGTTTTTTCCCATTGGGTTTTTCTTTCTTTCCCCACTTTGTAAGAGATTTCATTGCATTGGTTTGCATGCATTTGAATTTGTACATTTGTACCTAACATGGCCTTGTAGCCAGGACCCATCTTACATTGCTTAGTTGCATTGTAGACTTTAGTGCATTCCCCTAAGTTGCACTTAAGGGGGGGTGTTGGTGTAAATAAATATTCATCATGGATATTATTACACCTTACTTAAGTTTACTTAGGGTAATGCATCTCATAGTAGTTTGGGTATGAGACACTTGGGTGTTTGTGCCACATTGGGATAGTGTGTGTAGGATAATTTCCACCTTTTATGGTGTTGATCTTATCTTGTTGTTACTGTTAGGTCCCAGAGACAACTGAGAGGGGGGGGGGTGAATCAGTTGTCAAATAAATTCAAACCAAAAACAACTTAACCAACTTAATGCTTAATACTGGTAAACCAGTCTTTTATGTCGATAGACAATTTTATCAGTTAATTGCAATACTGGTAAGGATTAATGCATGAAACAAAAAGACAAAGTCATCCACAACACATAACACCAATATTTGTACATGGAAACCCTGTAAGGGGAAAGACCACGGTGGGAAACCTTACCCACAATCAGATGATACTATTGCAGATAGTAAGTATATACAAATGGGGTCTCCACATGCAGAAAGGCCAAGTGCCTAGAGCTCACTACTCAAACACAAAATAGGAGTCACACTGACTACAATTGGATGGTTAAATCCAATAAAGATGTACTGCTCAAATTAGCATCTTTCTATGCTAGATTCAGTATCGGTGTAGTTTTGATTGTCTTCACAAAACCCTCCTTCAACCTTCAAATGATGTCTACATGTATAGCTCTTCTTATTCTCGCATATACCTTCACACAATCCTTTTTCGCATTCCACATCCGATCTTACAAATAAGATCTTATATTTATACCATAACCTAAGACCAATTTTAGTAGGTCGACTCTAAAGGATAATATAATAAAATCAATTTATAAATAAATTAATGCTCGATGCAATAACCGATTCAACATGTTGGCTTCATGCATTTACAACAATAATAAGTCATCTCCATAGCATGCCATACTGATCTGGAAAAGATAAACCTGTTGGTGTATAACCTGGACCTATTTGCTGGTAACAACAAATATGCAAATACGAATATGCCAATTTACAAATCTTCAAGACAAAGTGTCCAAAAAATGTCTTCAACATAACCATGTGTTTTCCATTCCATTCAAAGTGTCGATGATCATTATATCCTGCTGGTGTACCAGATACCGGTGACTGTGCATAAGTTGTTTGCTTGTTGGTGAATGTTGCTGATTCTCCAAAGTGCCGGAGTTGATAGTGTTTAGTAGGTGTTGACATCAATGATAAAACCATACCAAAATATCAACAATTATATTCCACCTCATGTGGAATATTATATTGTTTCTCCTACCTACCCACACCTATTTCCTACCTACCCTTGTTTCTTATTGAGCCACATGTCAGGTTTGTGTGCTCACATATCCATATAGCCTTGCCTATATAAGAAGGCTCATATTCATTGTATAAAATGCTTGATGATCAAGTTGATCAGTATTTTCATCTTGATAGAATAAAATTTATTTATATCATCTATTTTGTTCTCTCTTATTTGTGTTTTCCATTGCCTCTTGATCTTGGCAAAATCTCACAACATCAAAGGTGAAACCGGTAAGACCCTGTTGGGACATACAAAATTCTGAGGGTTTAGGGTTTTTGCTCTTTCATAAAAACATTTAGAAAAAGTGAACCTTTGTACCACATTGTTGTAATTCATATTGAACTTGAACCCTTGAACCTTTTTGGTTCAAGGTTCAAGGTTCAATCATTTCTCCTGCTTGTGTTGTGGCTTTGTATTGTTTTTTAATGAGCAAGTGAGAATGCATTATGTCTATTTTGAACCATTTGGAAATTGGTTCAAGGTTCAAAATGTCCCTTTGCTTTTGATTAAAAGTCTTTGCTCGTATTTTTTTCCACTTAAGTAGAAGGGTCTGTGTGTCGTCAAGAAGGGGCCTCTTTTAAGTCTAGGCCTGGGCAGGTTCTGGTAAATTTTAATTATGCCTAAGTCTTATGTCTTTTCCTAGGTATCTATTGGGATTCCTATTGATCTAGCGGTTGTCGCTATACTGCAACCCAAAAGTGCTCATTGGTTATTGACCGTGACTTGGCGACTAAGTGGTGGGACCCGATAGAAATGAACTTTCAAGGCGTAGACCATTTATCCCACATTGGCAGTGTAGAGAGAGTTTTAATATTTAAATACAAAGCCACACGCATCCTTAGTGTCAAATCTTTCTGGCTTTTAGCAAGTGGTCAATCAAGGAGGTGGTGGGCCCCCTGCACGCATCTTAGAGCGGCCTAATTTTGCAACAAAAGGAGAAATTAAACAGCAAGCAAGTTGCAGAAGATCAGATGGCAGTCGCTATACCGCAAGATGAAGGTGCTCAACTATTAAAAGTCGTGACTTGGTGACTGACAAGGTGGTAGACAAGTGGCAGACAAGTGGTGACACCGTGGCATAGGATGTAGCCACTTAGAGGGGCTGAGGGTCAAGTAGTTCAAAAAAGATCAACGGTGATCAAGATGGATCCAAGGGTTGTTGCTATGTCATGATGTAAAAATGCTCACCAGATATCACCTGTGACTTGGTGACAAACCACTAGCAGTGAACCATGGTCAGCAGTTAAGGTGGGTGGCTCATTCTAGTGGTTAGTGGAGGCTCTGCTAAGGTGTCAGAGTAAAGAGCTCAGAATGAATACCCTCGCTATAGGTGGCACCTAGTTGTAAAATCTGGAGCAAATCAAAGGGTGCCACATGGTAGATAGGTAGCATATCATCAAGGTGTATATCGAGCAGGCCATGGTTTCGATAGATCTCAATGTGGACTCATCGAAGGCATCAATTTCATTGAAACAAAGGGTTTTGATGAAACTAAGGTGTTGATGAGATGTGTAGGCATTTCATTGAATGCTCAAATCCATTGACAAGGGCACATTGAAGAAATATCAACCGGTTCCATCAAAAAGTGAAGGCATTGATGAAAATGCGGTTTCGATGAGACAAGAAAATGGATAGTTGAAGAGGAAGCTTGGATGAAAGGATGATGCAGAACAAACCAAAGGAAGTGGTGGCCCCAGTGGTGATGATTGGGCAGTCCAGGTGTGTCAGGTGATGAACTAGAGGTTGACAAGTGGCAAGCCTAACTAGACAGGTGGAGTCCAGGTAGATCCCGGAGCAAATTTAGAGATGCCAAGTCATGACACCATGGCATAGGTGAGAGCCATTTAGAGAGGGTAAAGGCCGAGCGGGTTAGGCTGATCTGATGGTCAAGCAAGATGATCTAATGGTTGTTGCAATGCAAAGGTGCTTTCCAGCTATCCCATGCGACTTGGAGACAAAGCATGTGCGCTAAAAGGAAAGTATCCCAGGCGTTAAGGATCGAGCAAGTTAAAAGAAGATCTACGATTGTCACTATACTGCCATGTTAAAGGGCCTGATGGTTATCACATGCAACATAACGACTGACTAGGTGGCAGCTGAGGTGGTAGTCTAGGTGGGATCGGGGTGAGTCAGAACATGCCACGTAGAGGGAGTATAAGAAGAATTAGGGTGGGCCCAAGTCTAGTGGCAAGACTAGGTGGCCATCTAGATGGATCTAAAGGCAAATCAGGACGTGGCACATGTCGGGCCCGTCAGAAGAGAAAGTGATAGAGGGAGCCACTCAGGCGAGATAAGGGTTGGGTAAGTCAAGAAAGATCAATGGTGATCTGAGGGAGATCAACGGTTGTCGCCAAGTCACAACAAAAAGTTGCTCGATGGATAAAAGTCATGACTTGACGACCAAGTGGTGGGGATCGATAGAAAGGAAGTAAAGAACAAGCGAGTTCAAAGATCTACGGTCATCACCATACCGCAAGATGGAGGTACTTAGATGTTAATGGCCACAACTTGGCGACTGATGAAGTGGCAAGACAAGTAGAGTCCAAAGGGACTCATGAGATATAGATTTGTCAAATATCAGTGGATGGTTCTTGATCCAGGAATTTGATTTTGTAGTCGAGTGCAACCCACGACAAGTATTTTTGGGATAGTGAGTCCAGGATCTCCGAGTTTATTCTTCAATAAAAAATATTGGATTTTCTACAGGCCAAGTGCAGTAGCGGTTAAGTTTTTAAATAGCTAGAGACCAGGTGGTGGGGCCTGTTTCTAAACGGATTACTTAAGGAAGTTAAAAGGCATGTTAGTTTCCCATGATCAGATGGTTGTTGCTATACTACAATGGAAATACATCCAAACTTTAAAGGTTGCAACTTGGAGACTAAAGGAAAAGTGCTTAGAGAGAAGGCCTCCTAACTCGTTGGCACCAAAGAATTTTAAATATTCAAAAGAAATATCGACAGAGCTATGCAAGTTGCATATGACATTGCTTCAAGATGAAAATGGGTTGGTGAGGGGTACCCAAGAGATCTACAGGGAGATATGTGAAGAACATAATGGTGCATCACTCTGTGATAAGAACTCATCAATGCTCTGGCACAAGATGATTCACCGACATTATAAAGTTGTCGGTTGTTGCAACCAATTTTAGGTAATAGGAGCTTGCCCTTTCAACCATTTTCCAAGTGAATGCCCAATGAATTAATGATGCACACATCCCAAAAGGAATGTTAGATTTCTCCCTCAACTACAATGGCACAAATATGTAACTTTTGCATTTAAGTGACTATTAGGGTAAGATTTTTCTTTTAGGTGGTCCAAAGCTTGTTGCATCCTAATTTCTATAAAAGGATACCAAGGCTACCTAGAAAAGGGGACACTAAAAT